>NW_026695470.1:0-29708 GCF_029851405.1 Lichtheimia ornata | reverse complement strand
ATAGCTAGATGAAATAAAGCATTGTTTATTTATTACACGTTTGTTGGAGGTTGCTAGCTTGTGGATTACATACTCTTGCTTCAAAGATGGAATAATAAAGGTGGTCCGGTTATCGGTCATGCAAGAAGTACATTGCTTTTGTGATACAATAAGGAGGAGTGGGAAGTGGGATGAGCTTGAGAAGAGAAAAAGTGAAGAGATCCCTCCATTGAGTTTCAGGATGAGTGACCCATTCAATATGTATACGTATCTTTTTACATATACAAATTGGTTTATGCAGCTCGACCTTCTCCTACATGCAAATGTGATACATACCTTGACACACCTTCATGGTTGGATGCTGTTTTACTTACGTACCTTCACAAAAGGCAATCATCATCATCATCCATTTGTGTAGCAACCTGTCAAGGACGCGTTTGTGTAACCACCACGTGCGGTTTCACTCAGCTCTTCATCTTTCCGTTAATGCAGCCGTCACCATCCACTAGGAAAAAGCAACTCCATCACGCTTACAGCATAGGTAAAACATAAAGACGCCTGTATCTCCAAACTTTACAATGAAACGTGTGGTTTTTATTACAGCAATGGGCTCGGCTTGGCCAACAGCACCTTGTGTGAAAGTTTCACGTTCAATGTCGCAACTAGCCCAAAAAATATTTTTTGGTCGTCGTCGTCGAAGAGGTTGACCCCCAGATCCAGTTTGGCTGGTAGCGACATTGCGAAATCTGGGATCGCCCACGATGAACTTCATACTTTGACACAAGATTCCTTTGACCCCGACAAGCACGTTGATCTACTAAAGAGCCCACGTTTGATTGTAAAGTTTAAAGATACAGGTACCTTTATGTTTGTAAGCGTGATGCTATATGAGAAGTGGTCTTTGTTTAATGTAAAGTAGCATGACTATAATAGAGCAAAAGATGCAGAGGGCGTGTTTGTGTAATTTGCATAATCCCTACGTGGCTTTCCCTGACCCTCTCATCGTCTTCGCCATAGCTCTAATGATAATCATCCGCTTTGTCTCCAACAATTCTCCTTGTCATGGTGTGTCATTCACATTGTATGTATGCCAAGATGAAAATTGATACATCTTTATAATCGTCGTAGTCGTGATCTCCCCTCTCTTTTACATTCAACAGTAACTCGCGGTGATTTCTAATAGTAATCCTTCTTTTATATGGATTGAGAAATATAAATGCTGTACGCTAACGTATGTCAGAAGAAATATCAAATGCATGAAAGCAGCCCGTCCAATGGACTACAAAATGTAGGGAAGGTGAGTTTAACTAATTCCTTTGTCGAATGAGAAAAAAGGTCGCTGGTCTTACCGTACCAATCGTTTCCCAACGCTCTTGATCTGTTGCCACCTCTTGAGCATCCACTGAGAATTTACATCACTCTACCCAACACGTTCCAAATGAGATCACGTATTCACACTTACGATTTCAATGCACGTACCGATTGATGTATTTGATCCATGTGCTTCCTTGATATGTTGCTGACCCTGAAATCCTTGTTCAGTCTTGGGTATATGCCATGAATATCATTGCTGATCTACGTCCTTCAAGCAGTTTCTCTAGAACTTGTTGGATCACCAACATCTTGTAGTTTTGATGATGATTGCATTGGTGGCAATGTTACAGAGCTTGTCTCAACATCTTGCATGGATTTGATCCTGGAAGCCGTCTCATTGTGAAGTCTTGTCGTAACATGCATGATTAATAGCCTTCTTTGAAAAATGTAGCATCAATACAACGACTCTGCGTACTCATAAAGAATCTTACATTTATCTTCACTTGATGTTTCTTGATACATAAATGATACTCGGGAACTTGTCGTTGTATCCAAGTAGGTCATTGTGTGGTAACTGACAGGGTTGTAGGTGAAGGCATGTTGACAAAGAATTAGAGTCGCTGAGTGGATCGACTCGAAGTTCTCATCATTGCATCATCTATCCATAGCCATTGCAAGCCCAATAAGAAAAGATCCTCTGTGATCGCTGCTCATGTGGAGGAGGCTGCGAGGTGTCGCCACGCATAGCAACGTAGATGCATAATTGATCGATGTACCAGCGGCTATCAGATAAAGGTATCATTTAAAATGAGCATCACGCCATACGACTCCACTAATCATCATCTTTTTACCTTGGCAAACTGATCGAATCGCCATAGAACTTCTTGTAATAGCGTGCTGTTGGATAGTGATGCGTATATTGATGCATGAAGTGATATGACGTCTAGCGCATGGAATCGTTGTTGTGGAAGGTATATGGCTGATGGATGCTGTAGTATCGCACCAAGGAATACGCCTTTTGGACCTGGTTGCTCATCGTCACCAAGCCCGCAACACAATTCGCGCTTTTGTTTCTCTGCTTGTTGGCATGGCTCATAAAAAGCGAATGTCGATGGGGACATGTATGTGCTGTCATTGTTTGAAAATGGGTCGTGATGGGGAAGCAGTTGTTGAGTAAGCCATTGTTCAAGTTGAAAGGAGAAGAGCATTAAATTTCAAGCGGCCACACAACTTGCCATTTTTCGTCGTCATCTGGGCGTTACACTTCCCCTGTCGCCGTTGCCCTGGCAACTACGATATGCGAGTTCTAGCAACTTACTAGACCTGAATCAAAACTACAAGTTCGATTAGGAACCCAAGTTCAATGTTCCCTGCTGCATCATCACCTTGCATAATTGTTGAACCCCATCCCTCACGTCTCAAATGCTTGAATGCGAGTAAAGCATCATCTTCCTTGCCATGGATTACCTTTGGTAAATGCATTCACGAGCAATATGAATGTGCATCATTTGCAGCACCGTGTTGGTCATCAAATATGAGATCATTTATTGTATCCAAAATACTGCTTTGTTCATATCACCATCACCATCATCGTAATATATGTAGATAACGAACAGTATTAGATATCTTTTGAGGGCTTAATCCCATTGCATATTGTTCCCACCAATATCCATCTCGTTCATCAGTGTAAGGGGACTCAAGGCAAACCTGTACCAAGGAATACAATGATTTTAAGGTATGGTGTCAGTCAGTCAATCACAGACGCTTCTTGTTTCGACACCGCTCACTTTCCCCACACACACACTCCATGGCTTCCAAAGGCAAGCATACGCACATGCATACACCCCAATCGACGTTTTATTTACAATGGAGTACAATGCTATAATAGATTCGACAAACCAGTCATCCTTCTTCACCAGTGTATCGTCCACACTGTCGTCATGGTCGTCATCATTGCAAAAAGAGACCGAGCAGAGTTTCCCAGGCACTATGAAACGCTTTGGTGACCTTACACAACTTGTACAGCAAAAGGCACGTGAATTCCCATCCAACATTGCCAATCTACCAAGTGCTCTTGAAGCCGAGCATCAACAATTTGTCAAGGGCAACCTTGTATCAAAGAATGGGCGATCAGGTACCACTTGCCACCTTTTTATTGTCTCTCGTTTACAAACTCAACCTCGTATCACACCCCCCCCCCCAATAGAGCTTGTAGCTCCATGGCAAGGATATGGTGCATATGAAAAACGTATCAAGCAGCGGGTATTAGCATTGTCCAAGGTATAAAGAATGAGCGATCCAAGGCATATATTAGGTACTTACTCATTGTATATTATGCACCCCAGGATGAGCGTAACCTTACTATCCCACCGCCCGAAGATACGAGCTTCCAATTTGATATCAAGGCATACAGTCAATCTGCTGCTGCTGCTCTGAAATACGATCCTGAACTAGCAAAACTGCGTTTTCGCCTTGTACCACAACAGTAAGTCATGCGCATATTCATCATGTATCATTATTCACGCAAGGGAACGATTAGTGTGACCGAACCCACTTTTTGGAGAAATTACTTTTATCGAGTGACCTTGGAAAAGCAAGCAGCATTGAGTTCTACTGATATTGACCCCAACGATACTTCCGAGGTACTACAATGGATAGGCTTGTTGATGGATTCACCCTCGCTAATGCATTTTAAAAGGAGCCCCAAGACGTCTTGTTTGATTATGCAGCTAGTGATGATGAGGAAGACAATACAGAGCAAGAGAAAAAATCACAACCCAAACCCGCCATACAAAAGGATCAACCATCAGAGGAGAAGAAAGATGAGAACAAGAATACAGCTTCTTTGGACACAAAGCCTGACGATCGCAACACCTCCTCAGAACCCAAAACAACAGCAACAACGACAACTGAATCGAAAGATTATGATGGCATGGAAGAATGGGAACGCGAGCTTAGGAAAGCAGCAGGAGAATTTTAAACTAGATAAAAGACGTGTTGTATCATTATACCTTGGTTATCGATGATGATCTCTCCCCCCCCCCTCATAATATATGTATACCAGAACTGAAGCTATGGATGTGTTATATAAAAGTGATGGGCAAGCTAGCTACATGTAGCGTTGAAGGAAGGGGACCGTTTGAGATAATAGTACGCTTCATCATCGACAATTTGATCATCACTACCCAGCAAAGTCTTGAATCTAAGGACACCAACACGCCACATCTGCATGCATTATCAACGTTTCATCATGCACATCCCAACCTTGATCATCCAACAACTCCAAAGCGTGATGGTGGTTATGTATTCATTGTTCTTGTTCTTTGTCCTATTTCATAAAGACACGCAAACGCCTTCATTGGGTCTCACATACCCTCTTCATCTTTACCCACTGCATGTCTCTACTTTACATACATAACAGCGGCGCAAAAGCCTTCATCACTTTGCCAGAAAATTTAAAAATCCTAGTCGATACAGCCACTTCCACGCAAAATCGAAGGAACAAATCATTGCAAACGCTTTTCGAAGGCTTGAGCAATCGTTCCTTCTATTGCAACGAAACCAACAAGAGCGACTCCAATCCCATAAATTGCATAAACCTTGGTGTCTTGGTGTGAATAAAGTGACCAGTATAGCTGAACAACCTTATTAATATCAAAGAGCGAGCATCGATGGATAGCCTACGTAATAAAATGATGCTGAGCGGATCGATTTATTCAAACATGCTATGCATTCCTCAGACAAAATACAGACGTTGCCATTGTCATCTGGACTCTCTCGTGCATCCAAAATAGCGTCGTAGTACTGTATGCAGAGAGCAAGTCGTGTGTAATGATTTTTAAAGTAGTGAAAAGGATCATCACTCTCAACCCCTTACTGCATGCACACCCAAACGAGCCTCCTTGCCAAAGCTGTTGTATATGTACTGTATCTCGAGAAAGGGAATGTTTATTATTGTCAATTACATGGTACAAAGAGTATAATGTGCACAAAAGGTTGGGATGTCTTTCTTCAAATCATATGACCTTCAATGATATAGGAGCCGATTGTTTTCCTATCCGCCGTACGCACTCGAACCATATATCGGCCGTCCGGAAGCTTGAGATAAAAGTTTGAGTATCCAGCCATCATGTTATCGTGCAAGGTTGAGTGATTGAATGATGTCGAATGGTTGCTCCCAGTGGTAGCAAATGTGGAAGCTGAAGCTGTGAAACGGTCATAATTGCCAAGGGTGGAACTTGACGATAATTGCGTGCTCGGTATGATGCTGCTGCTGTTGCATGAATAGAATACATTTGAATATTCAGCGGCACATCCTTCTTGTTGACGATGTTTGGGGAATGCTCGTTTGATAAAAGGCAGACGTTGAACTAATGACCAGGCCATGTTGTATGTGGTATATCAAGTTATGGTGACGAAAATGAGCCCATTTTATACCTTGGGAGAGGGTGGTGCTACATAGAGGGTCCATGCTTGTCAACCGTCAACAAAGATGCAATGCTTGTCGTATCTCCCTCCTCCAACCCATCCCTTTCTTCAGGACCTGTACTTCCAGGAGAGAGACTAAAGTAAATTATGATGATGAGACCAAAGTGAATTTCAATACGACCTATGTGTAAACATATCGTGCATCCTTCTCCTGTCTCCCTTTCAAGGGAAAATTCTCATTCGAATCCCACGTGGTACAATATGCAAAGCAAGGTAAAAAAACGATGATGAAATGCGACAATAACAGCAGCGACGGGATGTTATTTATTCAATGGATGTGTGTGTGTGAGTGAGAGAAAACGTATCAATAACTTGCTAAAGTCGTCTCTTTTGCAACCATTCGTTCGCCTCCAAAAACATGGCAGCCGCTTCACTTTCAGTATCCTTGACCGCGTTAAGACCCGCCACCAAACCATCCCAGAATTTGAATGCTTGCTCAAGGTCTTGTTTGACTGATTTGCATAGTGGGAAAGCAGATTCCACAGCCTGGATAGCAACACCAGCATCAGATGACAAGGTATGCTCCAAATATTGCTTGGTAACCAAACCCATGGCCACATTCACATCCGAAGCATAAGGTAGACTATGATACTTGTATAAGCACACCATGTTTCTCGGATACCCATTCCGTCGTATGATGCTGTAGTGCATAGATGACAGTGCTTTGCTTACCTGTCGGCGATATCGAAATAGTCGGTACGTTCTTTTTCAGCCAAATTGTTGAGGAAGAGGGAGAGCACCAACATTTCACACAGGTTGCGATAGCTCTTGTTCAATGCCTTGATAAAGCTGTTGAATACCAACAAGTCACGATCAAAGGGTCCTTTCCATGCTTCAGGCTACCAATAAGCACTCGTTAGTCGCTTGTATATCCTTATGGATCACTTGACATAATACCTTGATATCCATGGGCAAGAGTGACAATGCACGACTGATTAAACGGATATGGCGTTGATCGTTTTCTATGACAGGTGAGGGGTATGCATATTAGCATGCGTGTAATGAATGATGGGTGCGGACATGATGTTCCGTATTCCATGTATGCACAAGGATAAAAATAGCTTACCATCTCCAGCAATGCGAGAATAGGACTTTGTATAAGGTTTGTTCGTCAACACTTCAAAGCGGATCAACTCCATGGCGGTCAACAGAGCTTCTTGCGTGTGAAATGTAGGCTTGTTCTTGTTGCTCGAGGCGGTGGTGGTCAAGGCTACTTGCAATGCATGGCCCCATGGCGTGTGTATATGCTTGGATGATGTCAAGAAACTATAAACAGAATGTCAACCCTTCATTGTAAAAAGTGCGAAAGTTGAGGGTCTCCTTACTCGCGGATTTCAAGTGTTTTCCACAAGACATTGGCCACGATTTCATCTTTTTGTTGTAGGACCTATGCAAAATGATATCAGGTTAATGACAAGTCTGTGGCGAAATAAGCTTGTCGAACCTTGTCAGAGGGCGTTTGAGAGATGGTTTTTGCTGCATTGGTCTCGTTTTCAGTTGCTTTCATGCAAAATGCAATGTCCACCGTCGTTGTCTATAAAAGGAAATGATCAGCAACAACAACAACAGCATTTTAATGTGTCATTGCCTGCTTACATCTTGGTTCTTTTTCTCAGCATCCAAAACATCTTGAGTGACGTGCCATGAACGTGTGCTCTCAAAGACCGTATTGAGTAATGTTGCATTTTTACTGGGAGAGCTGCCATTGCTTGTAGGATTGTAATTGGGATGGTGATGCATGATGTGCTCGGTTGTAGGATCAAAATAGAAATGGCTGGCGATTTTGCGTGATTGATAGAATTGATGAAGTGGTTGTGTAAGAAGGCTAAGCGTTTGGGTGCGGATGCCGAGTAATCCCAAGAGGAAGTTGCGATATTCAGTTGTATCACCATTATCTAACGGAGCATTCTCGATCAAAACGCCTGAGACCAGTGTATTGATAGACTACTTTGCATGTAAGAAGCTTGGCTTTTTCTTTTCTCCACTGCATGATAGCTTACCTGTGGGCTAATTAGACCTCGCATCAAATAATAGTACAACTCGTCAGGAAGTCGATATCCGATAAACTCGTGGATGTCATTGGGTGCGTATTCCTTGTTGAGTGGTCTCACTTGGCCTTCATCAGTGATAACGGGATGGTACTTGATGACACATCTTGCGCGGCAAAACATGTCGACATAGTGGCTCTTTGAAACGCTTGGATCATCCACATAGGCTTGTACTGTATTGAAGCCGGTCTTGTGATGCTTGACAAGATCATGAACATCTTTATGACCATACATTAATTTCTCATCCATTTGATCCCCCTTTTTTCTTCTTCTTACCTTTGAATGTAAAGCCCATACTCATTGCACTGTGATTCAATGGAGGAAAGCTGTTACAGTATTCGAAACCGGCCAAGAGACAAATATCAAGGAATTGGTCGTCTGAGACATGAAGATCTTGTAACACGGTCTTTTTGCTCATCCACATGTAATTTCCTTTCTATACCACGCACTATAAGCATCCTATTTCCCCCTTGATCCATTTCAAACAATGCCATCCTACCTCAAAGTCAATGGATGTAATGACTTTATCCACATCAAACATCAATAATTCGGTGCCACCATATACAGCGCTGACGATTTGTCTGGGATGAGTATACATATAGGCGAGCTATATTGAATTCGATATTAGCGATCTGTGATTCATTCCTTCCTCCATGGCTCGTGCGCACACGCGCCAATTACCTGGGCCCAAGCTGAATAAGGAGCACGTATAAATTCAATGCCGTGTTCGTGAAGGATGTGGCATACGTAGTTGCAAAGATCGGCAAGATGAATGCCTCCACCGTTGCCCCAAGCCTGTAAAGCACTATCCAATCGATTCTTGTCATAGAGGTCCCATCCGTTGGCACGTGTCGAAGGTCGTCTATCCTCAAACGAAAAGGGTTTGTCCTTGCGAAGAATCGACAAGCCGGGAAACACAAAGATGGGCTGAATGTTGTTGGCTCTATTATAGACGCAAAGGAATCAGTAACATGGCTCTCCCATCGATGGCGTTGCTCACTCACTTGAATGCCTTGATTTCGTTCTCGACCGTGTCCTTCAACTTTAAGGGCATTCCTCCCATGGCTGTAACAGCAGGATCTTTGCCAAGGATCTTACGAAGCCAATAGTTGCCTTCAATGCCTAGTCTCGTGTCCTTGAGTTGCTGTACGCCTGATGTCTGCAATAGTCGCCTTTCAGCTGTGAATACTATAGCATGCCATTAATAAAGACGATTGGTTTGTGACAAGAATGGCGTGAGCTTACTGTCAAAATGTCGGATCGGCATAGTGTGTAATAAACCGCGTATGCTAAAGAGGAGCAAGTGTTGTCGGAACACCCCCACCACGACGACCACATACTTCTTTAACTCCGTGTACAAAGCATGCATTTCCCAATCTTTTTGCTTCATTGTGGTCATTTGTTTGTTATGGATCAGGCCATTCCCTTTCCTTCGTGAGTGTATGACCCCTTCCATGAACGCACATACATACATAGTAGCATATTATTATAAGCTCCTCCACCTCTTCTTTTATTATCTTTTCATTTGCAACAACATGCTATCTTTGGGATACTGCCAGTAATTGGATACATGACCATTATCATGCTTTCAAAGTGCCTGGATGTGGTATGTTACAAAGTCATCATGGACCTTATTACTTGAGATGCCTGGTAGCAGACTTTATGATGGATTGGATCACCGTTCTCTTCCCGACTGACAACTCTTTTTCTTTTTGATACCCCCCTTCTCTTCCCTTCAAGCTACTATGGCCGATCTCCCTGATCGTGAGCTCTATCTTCCCGCAAAGTACAGCCACCTGACACCACACGAATACCTCAAGACTCTCATTGCATTCGTCAAGCAGTACGACTACCTGATCAACCTCCACATTGTCAACTTCATTACCACAGACCAATGGCAACTTCTGGATCCCGAGTGGCGAGCTGCTTTACTACCAGCCGATGTCAACAATGAAGATGATTGGATTCAACAGCTTATCAATATCACATCAGGGAATACCGAGAATGTAGGTGTCTTTTGCATCATATCTCTCACCACATGCAGTATAGTAACCACATCCAAAACGATATAGGATACATGGCCTGCTTCATTGAAGGAATACGTTCAGCATACCCGGGACATGGCATTACCACGAGGATTCCTTTCAGACTGTTGAGTATGCCGAGCATAAAAGGGAGGAAAATGGCATCTAACATCACGTGATTTCTATAGATGATGTTGACGTATGTCAATTGGAGCAAGACTATCAGCGTGGAATGAATGATAAAAAGATTCATGAGGTAAATGGATGCCATGCTTATGCTATGGAAAGGAGTTCTAACTAAGTCATACGGGAATAGATTGGGTTCATGAGCACATTGATTGATCGTGTGGCTACTCGAAGGAATATTGATTCGGTGATGGATCTTGGTGCAGGACAAGGATACCTTGCGCGTGCGATTGCTTGGAAGTATGGTCTACGTGTATTGGCTGTTGATGGCTCTGAAGTCCAAACATGTGGCGCCAAACGCATTGATCAAAACATCCTCAAACGAACTTGCAAGCAAAATGGTGAGGTCCACCACGTGACTGAAATGGTGACACCCGAGAACATATCCAGCATTCTTTCCAATTGGCAAACCAGCAACGATCAACAAAGCGAGACAAAGGAGCCATGGTTATTATGTGGATTACATGCTTGTGGCGATCTTTCAAGCCTGATGTTGCGGTTATTTGCCGAGAGCGATGAAATGGGTAGCCTGGTGAATGTGGGATGTTGTCATCATTTCCTTACACAAGAAGAAGGATTCCCAATGTCAGCGTTTGTCAACAAAGAACTTGGATACCAGCAAACATCGACAGCTCACATGTTGGCTTGTCAAACACCATCAAGATGGACCGATCGTGCTGAAGAAACTCTAAAGTCATTTGAACATCACTTTTTTCGGGCACTGTTACAGGTAAATGGGCGGGGGGGGGTTGAAGGGTTCTACATAGGATGATGAGGATGCTCATGCTTTCTTTTTTTTGTTAGCATATCATGGTAGAAAAGGGGCTTACACCTGTGGATAAGGCACCAATCGTGGGTCGACTCAACAAGAAAAAGGACTTTGTATCATTCCCGGTTTATGTGTGTGCCGCCTTGAAAAGATTTGGGTTGCCCGAGGATACCATTTCAGCGCAAGAAGCCGAGGCTTATTACGAAAAGTACAAGCATCACAAACAAATAGATAAGCAGATTGCCGTACTATGGACTATTCGAGTATTACTGGCACCCGTTTTGGAAAGCATTATTCTGCTGGATAGGTGGTTGTATCTCAAAGAGTCACTTTTGCAGTATCCGGATACAAAAACCAAGGGCGTGTGGATGTGGCCATTGTTCGATCCCATCATTTCACCTAGAAACACTGTAATCGTAGCTTCCAAATAAACTTTTCTTCTTTGTTGACATCACTCATATACTATGCTTGCGTTCCACCAGGTACACCTTGGGATGTAATGACGGTATCTTACATGCTGGTCTAGACTTTAATGTGTATGTATGTTCATTTCACGCTGAAAAGCAGCATTCATTCGTACTCGGGAGGAGCGGCCTTATTATGTATTATTGGTGAGCAGCTTAAAGCAGTGATTAAACATTCGGCATGATATTGACGGCCATGGGTTGATTCAAAAGCATGTACTTGGCAAGGAGTAGTAATAGTAGTAGTATCATTACAGCAAAAGAAATCGCCACATGATTCGGATCACAAGAACTAAAAAGCTTGTCCAGCCATGGATACTGTAATAACAACCCGATTTGTATTAGAGTTGACAAGGACTGTCTCAAAATGCCGAGCCAATTGCATTTAGGTTCTCCTGGCGGTGATCAGCATTTATCATTGCACTTGCCATCTCCCCAGCTGTATCAGCCTATATATTATGGATTGCATAAGATGAGTAAAAGGGGGGCAGGGGAAGTGGTTTATTTCTCCCAAACGACTGCATCTCGGTTTTTTTGTTATTACAGAAAGGGGGGAAAAGGTGAAAGGGGGGATTTGTATATAGGTTGAGTTTGTTGAGTTAGACTAGAGTGTGTGTGTGTGCCATCATCACACATTTAACGATGCTTTGCCCTATGGGCGTAAGCACAACACCTTATATGAAAAGGATAAAGACACACCCAAGAGGGGGGAGGTGGTGCATATACTTGATGAATTGCAAAGGTCCTGCATAGTAGACACAACAACAACAGCAACAACAACAACAACCATCAGCCGAGCGGGACCCGATGCCATCTTGCATGAGTTGGTGTCTCATATGATCTCGGTTCACTAGCGCCCTTACTTGTATGCATAATCACCCTGTGTGTATGTTCACCCCGTATAATGTGGCGACAATCATTACAAAAATAGGCAAGAGGACCAGGTATCGATTTTACAATCTAAATTGAACCAATGTTTCTATTGTGCCAAAAGAAAGTTGTTACTGCACCTTCATCAAGAAAGCGTCGTATGTAGTACATTACAACAACAGCAATAGTCAATGTAAGTGGAACTTTTTCCTGCATGAAATATGTACATTATTCATCAATGTAAGGTATGCAACTCGATGATCTCTCTCTCTCTCTCTTTATCAAGCAGCCACTCCCCTTGATGTTACACACATATCAGTGATGGCAACGGGATAGAAAAAAACTACACTCAAATGTACGACGCACGTGCTATATGTATCAATGCCGGTCCCCTTTATTTCTGTATGAGAGAGATGGATAAGGAGGCATGTCCATTGTTCATCAACGGGTCTCTTGTACTATTTGATCACCCTACTGCAATGAAAAGATGATGCTAAGGAAAGGAGAGAGCCGTTTCGCAGCAGCAGCAGCAGCATCACCAGGGGTCATACAAGTCGTGGTACTACCATACTAAGCGTCAGGGCGGCGTTGTTTGCAATGTTCATGTTGACGAAATGATCTTCTATAGTATGTGTCACGAGGACAATTGCCCTGAGCGACAAGGCCAACTACATACAACAACATGACGATGATGAAAGAAATACATGTAACCACCTAAGAAGCATGTTGATTACATACGCACATGCTCCAAAAAAAGCTTTCCCCGATACCAGTTTTTAATACTCAAAGACAATGAGCAAAAGGATCGAGACGCAAAATAATGAGCTAAAGGAGAATCTTTTGTATACTACGCAGTCGGGAAACAATGACGACAATGATCATAAAATCCAATTCTGGGTCTGTGTGCCTTCTTTTTTTTTCCGAAGTGGATGGAATGTTTTGTGCTTAAAGGTGAAACAAACGCGCCCGCCATGACAAGTGTGTGTGTGTGAACGCGCGCATGTTACGAGTGTTTTGTTTTGGATTTGCCTTTTGTTGTTGGCGTTGTGAGTTGCCTGATTAGGGATGAGATTTGTTTATCGTTGCAGAGAGAGAGAGATGGGATGGGATGGGATGAATATCTTTATATAACAAGTGTTGGTATGATTTGAACGTGGACTCCTTATTCTTCTTCCTCTTTCTCTTGTTCTCTTTTACACTTTTTGGTTGTGTCCTAATTTATATATATATCCTTGCTTAATCCTCCTCCATATTTCACTCTCTCTTTCTCCGCTTCTCTTTCATCACTCAGCAACTCTTTCTCTCTCTCTCACACACACACATACACGTCGTTGTCGTCGTTGTCGTTTAACAGCCATGTCCCAATCATCATCCGTCAGGTACAATAGCAACCGGTATACGACATCTACCCTTCTTTTTATTAACACCAAAGCAAAACAGGGTTGCTGTTCGTGTACGTCCTTTGACAGAGCAGGAAAAGACTCAGCATCATCACCAACAAGGCATCGTACGCTTTGTTCCCGACCAACCCCAAATCACAATTGGCAATGAGCAACGATCGTTCACATTCGACTATGCCTATTCTCCAACAGCCGAGCAACAAACCGTTTACAGCACATCCGTCATGCCATTGTTGCACAAGTTTTTGGATGGGTAACACACATGTATACACAAAAAACGCCATCCAACTTTATGCTGATCATATGTTTCCCACCCCACTTTTAGATACAACTCGACTATTTTGGCATATGGGTAAGCATATACCATACATGCACATCAACATACTTGATACTCATATACGACATATTTAGGCAAACGGGCAGCGGTAAAACTTACAGCATGGGCATCGGCATTGATTCGGCGTACAACACAGTCTCAACAGGAGGTGGCATCGTTCCTCGTTTCATCGACTCTTTATTCGAACAAATCGAGACTCGTAAAAGTTGCTCAGAGGCATATGGTGCTCAAGTCTTTGTGTCGTTCTTGGAGTTATACAATGAAGATTTGGTGGATCTCCTTAATCCAGTCAAAGGGATGAATCTCATGATCCGAGAAGATGCTCAAGGCAACATTTGTTGGTTTGGTGTACGTGAAGAGCCTGTCAATAATCCACAAGAACTTTTGGGGTATGTGCATATCAACCATTAAAAAAGGGGGTTGCCTGGTTACTAATACCATGACAACAACAACAATAGCTTACTTCACAAGGGATCCATTGCACGCACAACAGCCTCCACGGATATGAATCGTACATCCTCCCGATCACATGCCATCTTCTCGGTCATATTGAAACAACAAATGGATGATGGTCGACGTTTATGCTCCAAGTTTCATTTCGTTGATCTTGCAGGCTCTGAAAGGGTAAGTTAAAAATACATGTATACGTCCCCACTTTTATTCATTCCTTCTTTTAATATAGCTTAAACGTACAAATGCTGTGGGAGATCGAGCCAAGGAAGGCATTTCTATCAATACGGGATTATTGGCTCTTGGCAATGTCATTTCTGCTCTGGGTGATGAGTCACGAAAAGCATCCCATATCCCATATCGTGATTCAAAGTTGACAAGATTATTGCAAGATTCTCTTGGTGGCAACAGCCAAACATTGATGCTTGCATGCGTATCACCAGCCGAAGCCAATTACACTGAGACGCTCAACACATTGAAATACGCCAATCGAGCACGCAATATCCGTAATCGTGTTACAGTGAATCAGGAAGCTGCTGCGGATGCATCAATGACTGAACGACTTAAAGCCCAAATTGTGCGACTCAAAGAAGAACTTCGAGGCAACGATGACTTTTTACATGCTGTGAACGATGAAATGGATAATCTCAAAGCCGAGGTGGAAGATTTGAATCGTACCATTGCACACATGACTGAAGATTTGGCACGCACTCAATACGAACGTGACATGTTACGAGATGGGACACCTGACAACTTGATCGCCGAGTATGGAAAGACCATTGAACGACTACGTACCGAGCTTGCCATGACAAGTCGTGCACATCAACAACAACAGGCAGCAGCGGTTGCTTCGTTACCATCACCAGCACATACACCCACTCATGATATGGTGGATGATACAAAGCTCAACATGTCACCTCCTCTTCCTCCACCAGCTACAACAACAACTACTACAACAAAGCCTACTACCACACTCAAGAAACGACACAGCTACCGTTTTGGTTCCAAAAGATCATCCATGCGTACCTCACGTAAAAGTGGTGGTAGTAGTGGTGCAAATGGTGGTAGTGGTGCCAGCAATCGACGTAGTCTACAAGGCGGTGTGACACCACCTATGCCACGTACTCGCAATCTTGATCATTTCAAAAAGACCTTGATGGAGGAACGTCGATTCTTACAAGAACAAGATGCCATTAACAGCTTTGCTGATGCTTTCAATCCTGCCAAGGGACGTGATTCTGCTGTCATGCAAAAATTACGTGGATGTGTGGATGCCAAGCAACAATTGATTCGTATGCTCGAGCAGCATCAAGCTCAGACACAAGCTCAGCATCAACGTGAATTGGCTGAACAACGATCCCAATATGAAGCACGCCTCAAGAAACTTGGCAACGAAGTCACCAGCTGGAAACGGAAGCATGCTCAAGCTATCTCAAGTGCTGAAATGGCCCGTAACAAGAGCAACAGCGTGATTATGGGATTCAAGACCAAGCTTGAAAAGGCCACACAAGAAAAGAAAAAGCTCACCAAGCGCCTAAAGCAAGAGAGTGATCGTATGCGAGAGCGTACAAGTCATTATGAGCGAGAACTTAAGCGTGCCAAGCGTGCTGAGACACAAGCCATCAATGCCCGTAAGCGGACTGAACGAGATGCCATGCAACACAAACAAGCTGCCAAGCGTGCTGCTGAGGAGGTTGGCCAATTATCCAGTCAAATGAAACAAGTGGCTCTCATGTTGAAAAAGAGCCTTGCTCAAAAGCGTATTGATCGACAAGTATTAACCAAAGCCATGGCCTGTGCCAGTGTGCGTGGATACGTGGTGCGACAATCCTTGGGTCGATTCAAGAGTGCGCCTTTACAACAACGTGTCTATCAAAAGAAGCGACTTATTCAACGTGCTATTGCTGTACATGCATCCAAGAGCAATGCAGCTGTGGATGAATTACATGCACGAGAACAACGATTACTCGATGAACAACGTGAACTGCTGGCAGAACGCGAATTGGTGCTTGCTGAGGGAGATGATGCTTACATGGATGATCGAATCACTGCTATTACGCTTGAACTTGATCTTATTCGTTTACAATTGGCCAACATTGAACAACATCATAGCAAGGATGCTGATGATCCCGAATTGGATTCACCTGAACTCGCCTATCAAGTGGCCCTTTCCATTATCCGATCCCTTGAACCAGATGAAGCTCGTGTGGTAGCAGAAGCACTCATGGAACAAGTATTGGAGCTCAGGCAGCTACAAACGTCTCAAGTCATGTCCCGTTGTGCTGATGCTGTCGTTCTCAAATTGCATCAAGCCGTCATTGATATGCGTCATTCCCCCTCCGATCATGTCTTACTCAAAGCTATCCAGTCTACTCCCGTAAACGCCATTCAACAAGGCCCCATCGTCCCTATTTCTGTAACATAGTTTTCTTTTTTATATTTTGATACCCCCCCCATCAAGATACTTGCACATAGCTTTTATTATAAACTTTTTTTCCCAAATGTTCATAACACCACAACTGCTGCGTGTGGATATTGTAGTATAGTGCTGGATCAAAATGGCGTACATCATACATGAACAAATAATCTCGATCAAGTTACGTCAAAAGTGTATAAAAGACATTGTGTAAAAAGTGTATTTGAGCAAGACTGTACGGTAAAAAGGAGGAGGAAAAAGGGGAGGGGGTATTTTCAAGCTACTGTTACAATAAAAGACTATTTCATGAGGATGGTACGAGATCCACTGCTTGTGTTTGGTATATTGTCAGCCTTAACAAGCCGAACAGGATGATGATTACCCATGTGATCGACAGCCATGTACTTGTCTCCTGCAAGGTAGCATCCGGGTGCGGTGGTTGATAGGGTGGTGGATGAAGATGTCGATGAAACAGTAGTGTTGGTGGTATTACTAGAAGAAATGGTAGAACTTGAAGAGCTTTTCTTGAGATGGACAACAGGTTGGTTATTAAGAGAAGAGGAGGAGTATAATGTTGTTGATGAGGATGTTGTTGCCTGGGATAAACTGGGTCGGCGACCTGTAGTGGACAAGAATCCTTGTTGCGGTAATCCTTTGTTGTTGTTATTGATGCACAAGATGCTTTCTTCAAGCAAAGCACGCTCACGGATGAATTCGGAAAGTTCACACCATCCACCACCAACGCGCACCATCACCATGCCACTCTTGAGAATTCGGCAATATACAAGTCTTGGATGTCGATAGCCAAACCAATACTTGCCTACTTGACCAGGTACCATTTGCACTCGCACTGCACATTGGGTCTCGTTGACAACACGACCAATCTCAACATCCAATGCATTCGTTGGATCCGGTTCATAATGCGTTTGTGGTGGTGATGATGATGATGCAGGCTTGATAATCGATCGGGGTGGTAACCCATTGTTGTTGTTGCTATGGCGACGAACACGAGGTGTCAATGGCGACGACGATGATGAAGGTGGTATGGTGGAGCCGGCGCCACGAATCGTAGTAGTTGACTGTGGTAGAGGGGGTGAACCAGGACCAGCAGTAGTCATGGTAGTAGGGAATGATGCCAATCGACCACGTCGTTGGAGGCGTTGTTTCAACGTGGCAATACGATTTTGTGCTTGTTGCTGTACACTTTCCCATCGTTCATAAAGTGCCTCGAAATGCAAATCAACAGCACGTGGCATATCAACAATCAATTCAGCAGCTGCATCCATCTTGTCTTCAATGTGCTCGTCATAGTACTTTTGTTGTGCTTCCATGGCTTCCAGCGTACTTGATAATTGCTCCTTTTTGCTTGGCACAACAGCACCTGCAGCATCAACGTGATCCTTGAAGATGCTAATCATCAAATCAATATCATCCGATAACATCAAATATTCACTGATCGTCAAAGCACGTGCCACTCGGCATTGTGTATCCTCCACAGCACCATAAAATTGCTCAATAGATGCATCAACAGCTGCTTGTCGTTCCGCCAACTCGTCATTGTCAATGAGATCGGATCTTGATAATCGATGTTCTTCCAATAATGCTGCTGTACGTTCAGCCAATGTTTGTACACGTCGCTCCAACGCCAATGCTTCAGGTTCACGTAACATGGAATCGATATGATGATGACTTTCATCATCCACAAGCTGTTGCTGACACTGATCCAATTGAAAATGCGCACTCTTCAATATGGCTTCCATCTCTTCGAGCTGATACATGCATTGTTTGTACCGTGCTTCTTGTTGAGCCTTGGCATCAATGTCCTCCATCCACTCAAGCAAATGCATCCAAGCGTTTTCCACTTTAGCCAAACGACTTTGAGCGATACGGTGCATTTGTGGTTCATAAGTCGGTAACTTGAATGCTCGGAATCGTGCCATGGTGGGTGCATAAGCTTTGAGTTGTGCCTGGGTCACTGTACCACGATCCTCACGTACACGTATCCAATCCATGATTTCTTCAGCTGCACGTGTATGATCACCAATCACTTTGAGAGCCTCATGCATAGATGCCATGTGTTGAATAGATGCATGCAAGGCACGGCACACATGTACATCCTCAAGTTCACGTTCCAATTGATCGCATCGTGTTCGTTGTGTTGTAAGCAAAGCCAGCATCTCGAAATAATGTTCATGGATAGCATCCGCGTTCTTGTGCTCTGCCACATCAACCATTTTACTACAAGCGTCGTCAATCGTGGTGAACATCTTCTCGGCAACTTTACGTAAAGATTGCTGGTGTGCATCAAGTTCTTGTTGACGTTGTTGATCGGCCATTTGTGCAGCGTGTTCAGCTTCCATGGCACATACGCTATTGAACAACTCCACGTATCGCATACGAGCATCCATATCATCGTCATCCATTTGTGCTAGTGCTTCAGTAAGCAATTCTCGGCAGCGCTTGGTATCTTGTAATGAGGATTCAGCATAATCAAGCATTTCACGTGTGCGAACCCATCCCTGCATTTTGGTCACAAACGCAGATGCATCTTCGAAAGTCTCTTCAAGCATTCGATATTGCTGGTTCACATCATCACGTGTCGTCTTTGACAAGGAACAAAGCGCTCTCACATGTTCGACTTTGCGTGCGTAATCGTCCTTGACATTCGCTATCCGTTGTTCGAGTTGTTCAAGGATAGTAGCATCGGTCACCCATACTGCTCGAACATTGTGCATCTCATTGGCCACAATTCGTATTTGATCAATCAACTCATCCGCTGCATGGTTCATCTGCTGCATACGGTTGTCATGGTCACGGTTGACATCCGCTGTTGCTATGGCATCCATCAATTCCTGGTGCTTGAGAGATACATCCTTGTATTGTACCTCCATCCTGGATACGTGTTGACTACGCTTGCTGCTTTGAGCGATATGTACACGCATCACACTCAAACAGGTAGTGTCAATGTCCAAAGCGATTTCGGGCAATGATCGATCCATGGTCTTGAGGGCGTGTTGTTGCTCATCCACATACTGATTGTGCATGCTTTCAAGGTGATCAATCTGTGCCTGGAATGCATTCCAATGCTCCTTATCACGTATAGCCTCCTTGGCGACTTCCATGGCACATGTCAACTCCTCCAATGCATTCTTTGCCTGAGAATGGAGATTGTCGATAGTCTCAAGATCATCCGCATCAGTGAGGTGAGCCTTGGCAGCATCTGTTGCATGTCGAATGGCTTGTTCAATACCGAGGATATCCTTTTCATTGACTTTGATGGGGTCAGCTTTATGATCTGCACATGAATTGATGATGGCATCAAGGTCAGCGCGACACTTGTCAATGACATTCTTGCATTCGGATCGCCATGTGCTGTGTCGAGTAGAAGCATTCATTGCAGCACACTTTTCCTTGAGAGCAAAAAGCTTACTATCAAGAGCCTCACGAATACGAGCGTTGGTTTCAGCATCATTGCCATTGTTGGGGAAGACATGTAATACTGGATCATGGATACGTGTTGCCAGTTCGTCAATCAAATGAGTGAGCGTCTCGAGATCATTGACGTTGAATAAATCATCCATTTCAAGCATCAATTGCTGCATCAAAGAACATTGATCGGTCACCTGGCGAGCATGTAATATCGAATCAGGGATGTCGATAATACCTTGTTGCAAGGCGTGTGTTCTTTCATCCATCATGACGAGCGTATCTTTTGAACCATCAACAGCACCTTGCACAACCCAACGTCGGATACGATCATCTGGTACAGGCACATGGATCACACTTTGTTGTAGTTCATCAAGAATTGTTGAAGCATTGGATGGTGGTACAAGCGACTTTTGCGTGGTATGTACAATTTTGGCAATATCAGTATTCGTCTGATCCACTTTGCTAAACGCTGTGTCCATTTGCTGATGCCATAATGTCACCAGGTTCTGGTACTCGCTCAAACGTTGCATTCGCTCTTGTTGCTGTTGGAATTCCATTACTTGACGCTCGAGATTTCTCTGCTTTGTTGCTGTACATGATGAAAAGTCATTGTTGCCTGCAATACCAAATGCACGTTCCATAGCAAGATAATGTGCTTCGAGTTTGGTCATGCGATCATCCAAATTGTCTCCTTTGCCTATAAGGGATGTATTAGATTGCCATCCACTACTCAATAATACATAATAAATGTATATTTACCTTGGAGTATGTCATTCTCGATCGAATGATGAGTTGCTTCCCAAGTCTCCTTGGCATTTTGTGCTGCAATATCCAATGTATGCTGTTGAATTTCCTGGTTCAAATGGCTCGCTTGTTGTCGTAAATGATCCATGACATCGAATGCTGACTGCATGCTGATAAGCTTCATCGTCGATGGTAATTGTGTGAAAGCCTCTGATAATGCATCGATCTCAGAGTACAAATCGGTATGGTCGTCATCAAGTTGAATAGTTGAAATACGATTGCTGCATGTCGTTGCCCGCTCTACCAATGTCGAGACATGTTGTTTGACTTGGAGGGCGTCTTTGTATTGCTGCTGTAATGGCACTAACGAGTGAACAAGATGCTGAAGGATGTGACAAGATTCAGAAACAGCGTCATAAAATGAGCCGTCAGTGGATGGCAAAAATGGATCGGGTCTTGTAGAACGCACACCTTTTGGACATAGGCTAGTCAAGGTACGTGTATGATGATGTCGATCCAATGATCCAAATGTACGACAAAATTCATTTGCTTGAGCGACAAAAGTATCCACGACATGTTGATTGGGTGCAGGATATGGATGCTTGGTATCAAGAGTGGAAGCAGCTTGCTTGATTTCATGGTAAAGAATGACACCTGTCACTTTGATATCCAAAGCACTATCAACGATACCCTTGACACGAGCATGCTCAACTTGCAATGTATGGGTATATTGCACCAAGTCGGTAAAGTCCCGGATTTGATGGGTGAGCCAAATCGGCATCTCTTGCTCATCCATTTGGATGTCATCTTCATAGCTTGGTATGGATGTAGGTGAATCGATATCATGTTGACCACATTCAATAGGTGCCACAGCATCCCAAATAGCGTGCGTCTGCTCAGTCAATTTGGTCGATAATTTGGCATGTTCTTCGTGTCGTTGAATCATAGCAAGCTGCTCATCCAATTGTTGTCGAAAATGCTTCATCGCAAAATCCAAAGTGGCCAGTGCTGTGTCAATCGTACGTTTCTTTTCATCCATGACTGCATCAGCATTTAATAATGGTTCCAATTTCCCAATACGAAATGCTTCAAAAGACGATGCATAGCTGTGCCATTCGTGATCCAGTTGTTCCCAATCGTTACGATCCATGGCACCTTCGATCGTATACAGCATAGAGCTCGCGTCATGAATTGTAGATGTTCGAGAATCCAGCCATGATATACACATGTCGGCGTGAGACATCCATTGTTGAATAAAAGCTGTATGATCCAATTTACGTTTATGTTGTTGTAATGCTGTATCAAGCGAGTCTTGAAGCGAAACAAGTCCAGCTTTTCGATCGTGGACGCGTTGCCAAACGGGTTGATTGTCAACATGCTTCGGATATGGAATACGTGCAGCTGTACGTTCAGTGAGTGTGGTAAGACGATCTTTGAGTGCATTGACATTGGCTGTAGCTTGTTCCCAATCCCAATGGTCCATTGCATTCTTGATCACGTGGTCGACTTCCTCTTCCAGCTCATTGCTTTGTTGCATAAAAGCGTGAAGATGTCGTTGTTGTTCAGCTTGTTGATGCTCACGCTCTATAGCTTCAAGAGCAAGACGATGTTGTTCTTCAAGGCTGCGTAGCTGTGATGACATGTGATGATCAGCTGTGTATCCATCGAGTCGGGCAAAAACAAGACGAGCTTTGGCCATGAGATCCTTATTGGCTGGGTCTATTTTGGCCACCTGTTGTGCATGGCACCAGTCATCTTGCAGCCGTGCCACGTGTTGTGCATGTTTGTGTTGGCGTTCAGAGACCTTTTGGCGTAAGAGTGCCTGCCGAGGTGCAGTAATCAAACGATGCAGGATGGTATGTGAAAGCATGTCGTTTCCCTGCAGGGACTCTTGTTGTAGTGCATCGTGTAGCTGACTCATATCATCATCATCATCGGTAGTATAAGATGACCACACTTTGATCTGGGCCAGCCAGCTATAAAGATGATCGTATTGAAGCTGTAGCACATTTGAAGTAGTTGTGTTTGTCGTTTGTTGTTGTTGCAAAGTCGAAGCATGTGTCATGATCTGTTCCAGATTACTGAGCCAATCGTCATCAAGTACCGTGGCTGAACTCAGTTTCAGGTGCACAAATTCGAGTAGACTACACAGTTGTTGGCTCATCTTGTCATCATCATCATCATCATCTACAGTAATACACATGATGAGCATACATATCATTTTACTGTACCGAAAAGAAAGACATACCATGATTGATAGTAGTAGCTGTGGCATGGATCTCGTACATATACTCGAGCAAATTGGATGATGATGATGGTGATGATGGGGTGAGTTGCCAATGTTCCTGAAATAGATTCTTGGCGATAGAGATATTGTTGTTGCTATTGCCAACGCGTTTGAGCCGTACAATCAAATCGGGTAGTGAAGATGGGAAGAAACGATGAGCGAGACAAAGCAACAAGTCGATACAAAAAGTAGTGTCGAGATAAAAGTCGGGTGGGATAGGTGGGATGATTCGTACGGCTGTATAAAGAGCAAGTTGTGTTTGAAGCCACTCGAGTAAAAGCTCTACGTTGCTATAGAGAAAGCTGTATTAGACATGGTGTAGTAGGTGAAGAATGAATAGAACGTACTGTTTGGTTGATGGTGGCATGGGTGATTATACACGACAAGAAGAGGAAGAAGGAGAGAATGAAAAAGAGAAGAGAAGAGAAAAGAGAGGAGAGAGAGAGAGAGAGAGAGAGAATCAGGAAAAGGAATGGAAGGGGTTTTGTGGGGTGTGAAGGGGTGGTGATGATGATGACTGAGCTATGGGCAAAGGAAGGGCGCGTGTTTATGAACAAGCTTGGGCCTTATGCAAAAAGCAAAGGTGACATAAAAAAAGTGTAAACAATAAGGAAGGGAGAAGAGAGGAAAAAGAGAAAAAGCTAGAGTGACGATCCAACAATTGAGGGAGTTTGGTCACCATGCAGCTGCTTGACCTCCTTTGATGGCAACGGGGCACAAGGGCTATCGTCAACCAGTGAGCCAATCACATTTCTTTCCCATTTCGATGATAACCATCCATCCTCCTCTCACACTACCAATCATCTTGATAGATCCCATACCTTGTCCTTTCAATGTTGCCATGTATTCATCTTGGGGGTGATGTAGCTTGTAGCTGGCGTTGCTGTGATACAGACATATTCCCAAAAAAGGACATTGCCGGACCATGCGGTATCATCTCCAATGGCCGCTCTCGCGTTGTTGACAACCTTTTAAAGTGTACAACGCACACCCAATTAGCATGCATATCTTGTGTGATGTCGAGCATTGCTCACGTGCCTTTAAGCAGATAAAAGTGACAATCCAAATTCTAAATGATGCTGCAGTATATGATTCCTCTTCATTGAGTCATGTCGTTGTTGATAGGTGTATATCACGAGAAAGAAAAAGAGAGAGATTGAGAGAGAAATGGAGCATAATGCTGCTGTATCTTGATTAAAAAGACTGGTGATCCACATGTACATGCGTATGCGTGTTGTATACAACAAAGTTGACATGAAAAAAGGAGATCGATTCATCCAAAGACTGTGTGCAATCGTTTATTTGGTATCATCATTGTCCTCAGTCTTTTGCTTTTTCTGCTGTTGTTGTTGTTGTGCGTTCTGCTTCCGTTTCTGACGCCTTGCTCTTTTCTTGGCTGTCCTTTCCTCATCTTGTGCTTTCATGGCTGCTCGCTCCTCTTCATATAACCGTTGTTCATATTCCTAATGTCCATCATTAAGTATATCGTATCTTCTTTGAATCGATCCCATTGCATACTCACTTTACGCTCCTTTTCATCCATCTCTTTTAATCGAGCATACTCCCGCCTTCGATGTGCACGATACACGTGAAAGTCGCCACTACCTGCACCAGCACTGGAACCTATACTTGAACATGATCAGATACCATTACTATCACCTTCCCCTTTCCACGATGTCACTTTACCTGGAACATTGCGAACAAAATCTTTGGGTGCTTTGACGCTCTTTTCTTTGGGTGGCTCTGGAATGTGCACTGGCTTGTCGATCCGGCTAAACATCTTTTCCAATTGTTGTTGCGTCTTTTGAGTCACAGAGAGCTTGTGTCGACTAACACGTTGTTGCTGATCGTCCTTTTTCTCGTCTTCGGCCATTGGATCAGTGAAATGGGAGAATGCAGTTGAGAGAGAAAAGAAGTATGAGAGAGAGAGCCGCCTTCTAGAAAATGATCTCCAAATTGAGAACCCGTCCCAGTAGTTGTAGTAGTAGCAACCGTTGCCATAGGCATCATATTTGCTCAATTGATAAATCCTTCTTTTTGATTGCTTATTTGCATCTGATGGAGTCATTAACGCTTGATTCTCTATTAATTGGTATCTTCAATGTAACAATGAATGCATGTGCCTGTGCTTTTTCACCTCACTTGGTAGTCTCTTGCCCTCATTTACTTTATCATCATCAGCTTATTGTACATGATGTTATTGGTTTGGACAGTACATGAATGAATACCGTATCTCTTTAACGCTCAAACATCTCTTATTATCATTGTCCATTGATCATTGGTATAAGGATACTCGCTTGACAAGATACTTTTTGAGGTCCTTGCTCACACGATGCATAAAGTGACAAGCCATGATCAATGCCGTCGACAATTATCACTCTCAAACAGCTACACCAATCAACAGAGCATATAGCGGCAGCAGGATTGACATGGTAAGCATAAACATCACGATTACAAAGGAAACTTGCTGGACTAATCCTGAGTCTGTGGCCTATGGCCATGGGGAACAGAATTATGATAGAAGGTTTATAAACGTACCGAGGGTAAAAGGTCTCTACATATATAAGTAAAAGAAAGGATACAGAAAGAAGAAACGAAAGATCACTGGTACATCTGTATACATGTGTATGTATTTTTGAATAAAGTTTATTGTAGCCAAGTATGAAGGAAGGTGTACTATCCACTATCATCCGCCTTAGGTGGGCAATACCAGGTTTCGCAATGTCGCAACCAGCCAAATTGGTGCTGTAATCTCAATCTTATGCAACCATCGCTTAAAGCAAAGCGGGCAAATTCCACTTTTGGTTGCTGGGACTTGTCCTGGTTAATACGATCTCCCGATGAACTGGTGGCCAATGTCCCCTCGAGGTCTGTTTGGTCAGCCAACAAAACGCATGTAGCATCACAACCATCTCTTCCAGCTCTTCCAGCCTCTTGCACGTAGTCGATTAAACTTCCAGAGCGATAAAGATGGAGCACAAGCCGAACATTGGGATAGTCGATACCTGCTCCAAATGCAGATGTGCCAACCATCACCTTACATAGGCTACCAGAGCGCCATGATTTCGATGCCTCCTTCTTATCATCGTCCTCTATTCCCCCATGATAATGCATGGCTTGGGTCCAGGTAAGATCACGAGGACTTTTGGTTGCCATATCCTCTGTCATCTCTTGAGTTGGACAGTATACGATGGCTCGCCCATTGTTACACCGCAATTCTTTGGATATAGATTCAAGCAACAGTTCAAGAGTTGTAAGCGTAAGGTACTCCTCCTCGACAAACTTGATATCGTACAGGAGCCTTGGGCGCATTGTACATGCACGAACAACCCGAGCGAATGTCGTCCCAAAATCAACATGCGTACTTCAATTGATTGTGCCACTCTACTTCCAACACACGCTCTTGCACACTCGTCTGCAACGACCAATCGTAACAGCAGCTGCCATTAGCAAGACCTTTACTCCCTTGTCTTCAACAGCGTTCTTTACTTGCAGCAACTTGGCCTTACAGTCCTTGTTACGTGGACAGCAGATAGCCATTGTATAGCAGCAGCTTTATTTACGTGTAGCAACTTGCTTCAATACAATCGAATTTGAATATGGATATGGATCTGAATATTGCATTGCTTCGTTACATGGGATGAAAGGAATGGATGCATTGCCAGGTTTGGTTCCTTTGGTTCATTTAGAACGTGATGGCTAGTTTGGATGACATGCTATGTATCAGCCATCAACTATACTGCAATACAGGCAAACTTTAGCTGGAAGCGCTGCGATGGAAAATGACCAACAATGAAAGAGATCAAGGGCCGGATGGAAAAGGAAGCATATCAGCAGCGATCTCTGGGGCTTCTTTCTACCAACGTATTGGATTTGGAATGGTTATGGTGGATGGTTTGAATCAATGAAGTGGGTAAGAATCGTGTTGACTACTTGTCGCGTTGTCAACAGGAAGATGGACTACATTGCATGGATACGGCTGAGGATGATGATGGATTGGAATGGCATTTACGAACGGTGCTTACAGCCACCATGGATGGTATCGGAATACTCGGGCCAACTCATGCAGCAGCTATTTTCCAATCATGGATGAAGGATGTTTACGGCGGCAGCAACCACCTATCCAGTGTTACTATCATTGCTGTTGTCGCTATGTGATTCACTCGCACCTTATTCAACTTGTAACCCTGCCCCTTCATCTTACTTACTTGCTAAACACCCGCTTTGACTTCTATTAAATGTACATTGGATCAACATAATATTGAGTATATGATACTATGTGAATGATGCAGATAAATGGATTGTTTTCTGGATTGAAAGGGAAAGAGAAGTTAGAAGTTTGGGAAAGCGAGATTGGATCATTCACAACATTATCGTATCCAAGATGTTTTGTTCCCTTCTTCTGTCATATTACATTCATGTTAAGTTTCCTAATTCACATGCTGATAGACGGTGTTATATGGGAATTCTTAAACGCTCCTTTCACAAAGGTAATAAAGCCAAGGAGTGATGTTGACCAACAATTGGGCTTGTTGCATCAGAAGTTCCAGTGTATGATTGATCCATCATACGCATGGAAGAGTGAGCTTTGATACAATGTCGCACAAATAGATAAACGCACCACAATTACCTATCAACTTTTTCAGCGCATTGTGCCTCATACATTTTTATATGAGAATGAGCCATTCCATACGAGCTACCATAATAAGCGGTCCTTACTATACGCAGCCCAGGGCAAAAGTCTATCATGCATTGATCCCACCAATAGCATCTACCCATCAAATTCTGTCCGCTCCGCTTTGATGCCCCTCTGCATCTTTTGCTCTGCCAGGTCCACCTACTTGACAATGAACAAAGACCACTCTTCATATAACATCACGCTTACAAACTTAAAGGTGCCTGTATCTCCGAACTTTACAATGAAACGTGTGGTTTTTATTAGAGCAATGTGCTCGGCTTGGCCAACAGCACCTTGTGTGAAAGTTTCGCGTTCAATGTCGCAAACAGCCCAAAAAATATTTTTTGGTCGTCGTCGTCGAAGAGGTCGACCCCCAGATCCAGTTTGGCTGGTAGCGACATTGCGAAATCTGGGATCGCCCACGATGAACTTCATACTTTGACACAAGATTCCTTTGACCCCGACGAGCACGTTGATCTATTAAAAAGCCCACGTTTGATTGTAAAGTTTGGAGATACAGGCACCTTTATGTTTTACATATGCTGTAAGGGTGATGCTATATGAGAAGTGGTCTTTGTTTAATGTAAAGTAGTATGACTATAAATAGAGCAAAAGATGCAGAGGGCGTGTTTGTGTAACTTGAGTCATTCAGCACAGGCGATGCATGATTCTTGTACACTGTTTAGGAATAGTTCAAAATGCCAGCTAATATCCTTAGTCCTCCCATTCTACATTGTTGTCGAATCCAATGCATACGAACGATTGTCCTGCTCCAGCCTAGCATGCCCATCATTCAACTTTCTTGATCCGATGAGATTTGACTGAAAAACGCTCAAACACAGAAACATCATCCAATATCAGAAGAATCAAATTGGTAAGTTATTTGTAAACCTGCCGGCTAACAGCCCATTCCTCCCATTCACCTTTGTTGTCCAATCCAATGCATACGATCGATTGCCCTGCTCCAGCCCATCATTCCCATCATTTAACTTTCTTGATTCGAGGTAACCTGGTAGTAAAGGCAATGGCTGTTGTTGGATCATCATTATCATGTAAAGTGTAAAATGGCACACACCCTTTTGCTATACGTGAGGATCATCATTTCTTTTATTTACGTGTACCTATTGTCTATCGTGAGGGTGATGACGACGATGGGTGGATGATGTGTATAGGGTAATTGATGAGCGGCCTCAGTGTAATAGCAGTAGGGGATTTAAACTTGGGCGCCGGTAGCTCCACGACTTGAGACAACGCTTCTCTTCTCTTTCTCACTCCTCTGCTTTTATTCCATTCACGACATCTCGATCAAGGTAATGTATTATCAAAGAGTGCTCTTGTTGGCTGTGAGGTGTTAATGTAGTTCTGAACATGCATTGTCAGGGAGTGAGTGTGTGTCCAAATGCTGAGGAATGAGCGTGGTTGGTGGTTGGTGGTTGCCATGGCGATATGGTTGCTTCCTTTTGCTCGTTGCTATTCCCGCTCTACGCTTGGTGTCAACAGGTACATTCAGAGTCCAATGTTGCAGCCGAATTGGTTCCATTGACGCGTCAGCTTGTATAGAGGGCAAGTTTGGTTTCAAGACGTTGGCTGGTTTGGCGTTTTGTTTCGGCTCAACTATACTACTACACCATGGTTTTCGTTTTCCAGTAACCAACAACAACGGGTCTTTGTGTATATGGAAAAGGCAAGTGCAATGAAACAAACAATGAAAAGGGTGTTTATTGTGTGTGTGCTAATAATGAATTGAATAGGTTTCTTTGGTCAGGCAATGCAACTTGGGGGCATCATCATCATCTCTTTGGGTTCAAGTCCCAGCCTGTATCAA
>NW_026695469.1:0-29709 GCF_029851405.1 Lichtheimia ornata | reverse complement strand
TGAGACGTTCACACGGCCTGTATGAATCTTTTGAGCGGGAGTATTATGACATGATGCGTTCTGCATTTTTGAAATACAACTTCCAGCTGCGGATTGGCAACATGGACGGCTTACTGGTCGCTTACCACAATACACAACAAATCTTTGGCTTCCAATACATTTCGCGAGAAGAGATATCAACACGACTTTTCGGCAATACGCATATGGGTGATATGGTGCTGGATAGAACATTACAGCTGTTCCATCATATCCTTGATGTGGCGACGAAAAAGTATCCCAAAAGGGTAAGTAGTGCTGCAATTGCCCCCTTGAGACATTTGTGTAACTGTGCCGCGATTTGCTTTTAGACACTTCGGCTTTATTTTTATGCTGGATCAGGAGCACCAAATCAAAAGCTTGGTATCTGGGTGGAGCAACTGCCAAAACCAGGAGCACCGCCCGCCGAAGATGTTGCTGATGAATTCTTTGCGACTGAAAGCCAAACCGATACGGTGACCAAATACATACTTCATATCAAATCAACCGTCAACGACGAACCTGTCATCGGCGATGAACCTGTGCCAGCTGTGAGGAAGCCTTGGCAATGGGTCACTCGATATCGCTTAGAAGAAATCCCCAAATCTGAATGGGAGTCGGATGAAGTCGATAGGATTCGAAGGAAACAGCTCACGGCTTTCAATCGTACTGCAAGTAGTGGCTTTATCGAGCATTTGAGACGGATTAGTAAATACGGCAAGAAATAAAAAGTGGCATCATCATCATTGTGCATATCATTGAACAAAGTATCCCTTATTTGCCACGATTGTAAATTGACAGGCGTTGTCATTATGATGATCAACAACAAACGTATGTATGTACATCGTCGTTGGTTTGCTATCTGAACCGGATGTCTCCTGAATCAGGGCCCATTCGCATACATCAATGGATAAGGATGCTGGATATCGGATCAATACAATAAGAATGGATTATTTGGGGGAGAGATAAACATTAAAACGTATCAGCAGATTGGAGTGCGAGTGTATCCATTGTTGAGAAGTAAAAGGAGGATTTATTTGTTGTTGTTTGATATCTTATTCTGTGGGGAATTGTGCTACGATCCCTGCTACGGTGGCTGCTGTCTCCTGAGAAATTGAAGGAAAAAAGAAGTAGGTCATGGGAGACATGCATAGGCGAATGATAAACAAGGACTGCAGTATGATAGGAGGGTGATTGGAGGTGTCACAATGGCGTCGGTTCGGTGCATGACATTTTTTGATGCTTGATCTTCAAAGTGTGTATGTGTGGGCTTATGTGTGTTGTCTCTTTTCCTTCTCTCTCTTTCTCTCTCTCACACACACTCACTTTTTTACTCTTTCCTTATTCTCGGCCCGAGACTTGTTCTGGGTCATTTCTTTTTCTTCTTCGTTACTCATTCAACCCAAGAGATTCCTTGCACAATGAGTCATGGCAAGAACGCGACATTCAGCCCACTGTTTAGTGACGACGAAGACGACGATAACGCTGTTGTACCTTCACTTGCATCGATGGCACACGCCACATCTGGATTTGTTGACCCCTTGCTTACATCAACGGCATATCATATCCATCAAGCCGAGTCAGCTCTTTCATCACTCAAACAGATTGTTCGTGAAGATGCACATGATGGTTGGAAAAAGGCTCTCAAGCACAAAAAGAGTGGTGTGGTGGTACACATGAAAAGTGCTAAAAATGACAAGACTCCCATCTTCAAGGGGGAAGCTGTCATTCATGGATTTTCACCGCAATCTGTGTTTTACGTTATTGGCATGCGCAAACTTTGGGATGAGCAGTAAGCATCATCATTTGCATAAAAGGCATGGAGGGGCAAGCACTCATGTATCCATGAATCTATAGGTACGATGATGGCAATTTGGTCGAGAATCTCAATGATACGACATCATTGACGTATGAAGTCTCCAAGCCTACATCAAGGTATAGAAGCAGCAGCAGCAGCAGCATGAATGACATTGTGCAACCATACTAAAAATTGATTGTGTCAGCCTTTGTGCCAATAGCATGAATCGTCCTCGTGATATGGCATTGGTGGAGAAGATTGAATGCACTCGAGATGGTGCTATCATGTTTGCATGCACAAGTGTTGAAACACCACGTGTTCCTCGTATCCAAGGTCGTGTTCGAGCTCAAATCAAGGTAAAGCTGCTACTATTCTATGCATCGATGAGCTGAGATTGATATTACTACTACCAGTTGCAAGGTTGGGTGCTTGAACCTATTCGTGGTCCGACTCCTACTACACGAGTAACCTACGTGATACAAGAGAACATGAAGGGTTGGATGTCTGGTTTCGCCAAAAAGTCTCTCGCACGCCGTCCATTGGTCATTGCTTTGGTGAATGATTATTTGCAAAAGAAAGCTGAAAGGATACGATCCACAAAGATGCGTGGTGGTGCTGGTACATGTTCAAGCAAGGTGGCTCCGAGTGACCAATCTTCAAATACTGAGCGCTTTCAATCAATACGCAGACCCTCTCTTATGGATCAGTAAGCATCATGATGAGCCTATTCTTTCTTTTCTTGGATAACGAAGATCTAATCTTATTATTATAGAACCCCTTCAGGGATACAACAACAACAACAACCATCCTCTTCAGATCCATCCACTACAAATCGACCACCACTCTTTGCCACAACTCAAGATGTCACTTTTACGCCACTCTTTGAATCCAGCATCAATCCTAGCTCTGAGAGCTCGTTGAGCAACTCGAGTGAAAATTCCACCAGCCTTGTCAAGAAACGACAGCCACTTTATCTCCCACACCGCTTCCCATCTCAAAAAGCCGAGGCGTTGAACCTAGTCAAGCGCATGACATCGTCTTTGGAACCATGGACATTGACCTCCGAGAATAATGGTATCAAAGTCTATGCTATGAATGAACAATGTTCCGTATCTCTATTGCATGCTTCACGTATGGATGGCACTATTCGTGGTGAATGGACACCTGAGCAGCTTTGTTCAGTGGTAAATTGCTTTGGGGCACGTAAAATATGTAAGTGGGTGATGTCATTGTAGTGAAATCAACTAACAGGATTGTTTAGGGGATAAGCAATTTATTGATGGTCGCATTGTTGAGCGTTTCAGTCAAAGGGATTATCTTGTTGAATGGTCGCATGCTCTTTCCTCCTTGGCAACGAGCACTTTTAATGCCATCATCAGCATTGATACCGATCTTTCCTCAGGCGTTATTACTACAGCTACGTCTTCTATCTCTTCAACAAAAGAACCAGTGGAGCGAATTGATGGTTGGGTGTTCAAGCCAAATAGCAATGAAGGAGCTGTCAATGTGATTTGGATAAGCAATTTTCAACAGCAACATCAGCCATTATTGATAAAGGAGCTGGGAAATTACATGGATCAATATGGTTGTCCCCCTTACATTCGACGAGTGGCTGGCAAGATTATTCGTGAGTCATTTGAAAGTGACTCTGGACAATATGATGTGGTTTACATTGCCAAGCATGAGTTGAACACAAGAGCATCCTCCAACAAGCAGCAACAACAACAACGATGGTGCACTGATATTCGTATCCACAACAGCTCCAGGTATCCAGCAGGCGTCAACATGACTCTATCACCAGAAAATGGGATGCGTGTTGAGATAACGTCTTCAAAAACGAGCATTCGTATCTATACAACATCCTCTGACATGGAAGGACAACATGTGTCAATACGCATTTTGCCAGGGATTGATCATCAATATACCTGTAACGGCGTATCTCTTATACCAAGGATAGCCATCAACAACGATAAAACAGCAATAACAGCAAGAACACCATCACCCGATCCTGTGCCTACTCCACCTCAAAGTGCAGAGATAAAATCGCCCACCGCTACAAGAGAAGCTGCAATCAATACCATCCTTGACAAACCTCCTTCACCATCTTCAGTACCAATCGACTCATCACATGATTCAGCCATAACAACATCAACATCATCATCATCGTCACCAGGTCGACAACGAGAACGACCACCAACACCAACACCAACACCTTCACCATCACCACAAGAACAACAACAACAACAACACTCAATATCGACTGATCGACGACGTGCATCGGTTGTTGGAAAAATCACTCTATCACAGCCATCTCGGCCCGATACCCCACCCCATCTTTTCACTGCTGAGCAGCATAAACGAAATGCACAATCACCCAAATTGATATCAAGGAGATCACAGCACCAACAACAACAGCAGCAATACAATACCACCAAAGTATCTCCAATAGCAGCCACTGAACGAGAACGTCTCGTTGTACCCGAAGGTTACAAGCTAATTCCCCAGCAACAGGTACATACTATGCATGGTTTTTTGTGTAAGGTGATACTGACATCAATCCCATTTAGAACAACAATATCATTATCATATCCGACGAATTAACGTTTAATGGACAACAGCTGGCCGTTGTGATTTTGGCCATGGTTTTATCATATTACATGGGCAAACTCGTTTGTGCATCCTCGTATTGTTGATGATTCCCCCCAACATTGTATACCCCTCTTTTTATAATCTATCATCATTTACCTAGTGTTATTCTATTCACATTCATGCATTATAATACAAAACGATATTCCAGTAGTACAAGTAGAGCATGCTTTATGTTTGAAAGGAAAAAGATGGATGCAGCATGAATATATAAAACAAAAGAGAGAGTGAAATGTATGCAGTAGTGTATAAGTCTTGTTTACTCCCACTCGATCTACACAAAGTAACGTGCTGTTAGATAACCCAATATCATCATCATGCTTATTCCTTAAGCGTCAACTTACAGTGGCAGGGGGCTTGGAGCTGATATCGTAGACGACACGGTTAACACCCTTGACCTCGTTGATGATACGAGAGCTGATGCGCTTGAGGCACTTGAACCATTCGGCACTGTCGCAGATATCGGCGGTCATGAAATCCTTGGTTTCAACGGCACGAAGGGCAATGACTTGTTCATAGGTACGGCTATCACCCATGACACCGACGGCCTTGACAGGCAACAAGGCAGCATAGGCTTGAGAGATTTGGCGGTAGAAACCATTGTTCTTGATCTCCTCAATGTAAATGTTGTCAGCGAGACGAGCAATCTCCACTTGTTCGCGGGTGACTTCACCAAGGACACGGATGGCAATACCAGGACCAGGGAAAGGATGACGCCAGATAAGCTCATCATCAAGACCCAAAATCTTACCAAGAGCACGCACTTCATCCTTGAACAATTCACGAAGGGGTTCAATCAACTTGAGCTTCATGTCCTCGAGCAAACCACCGACATTGTGATGGGTCTTGATAGTGGCACTAGGGCCCTTGAAAGAGATCGACTCAATCACATCAGGATAAAGAGTGCCTTGCAAAAGATACTCGATTTCACCACCACATTCCTTATCAATCAAAGCAGCCTCGGCCTCAAAGACTTCAATAAAAGTGTTGCCAATGATCTTGCGCTTCTTTTCGGGATCGGTGACACCCTTGAGACGATCCAAGAACATATCGGAAGCATCGCTGACCTTGATGTTGATACCCATCTTGTCACCCAACATCTTTTTGACATTGGCGCATTCGTTCAAACGCATCACACCATTGTCGACGAGAATAGCATGGAAACTAGTACCATCATGATACACATGTCAATTTTTCATCCATCTCTCCTATACCCACACACACACATGCCCACTTACCGATCACCAATAGCTTCATGCATCAACTTGGCAGCAACAGTGGAATCAACACCACCAGAGACAGCACCAACAACACGACCGGTGGGACCAACAATGTTACGAATGCGCTCAATTTCCTTGTCGACAAAGGAGTCCATAGTCCACGAAGCGTTGCAATCACAAATACCAATGACAAAGTTCTTGAGGATGGTGGTACCATCAACGGTGTGGGTGACTTCAGGATGGAATTGGATACCGAAAAAGTGCTTCTCTTCGTGGCATACGGCAGCATAGGGTGCGGTGCGAGTGTTGGCAATCACCTTGAAACCGGGAGCAGCAGCAGACACTTGGTCACCGTGACTCATCCAAACCTATTCATCCAATTGTTCTTTAGGTCCTATGTATTGCATATACAAAGCACCCCATGAAATTTACCTGAATCTCACCATCCAAACCATCAAAGAGCTTATCCATGAAAGGATGGCCACTGTGCTTGGTGATGGAAAGCATAGCGTGACCATACTCGCGGTGTTCGCAGCCTTCAACCTTACCACCCATGTAGGTTGTCATCTCTTGAAGACCATAGCAGATACCAAGAACGGGGACACCAGCATCGAACACGGCAGGATCAACACGAGGAGCATCCTTGTCATAGACCGAGTAAGGAGAACCAGAGAGAATGATACCCTTGGGCTTAAAGTGGAGATCGGCCATCTTTTGGGTGCATGGCAAGAGCTCGCAGTAAACACCAAGTTCACGAATACGACGGGTGATCAAGTGGGAGTATTGCGAACCAAAGTCCAAAATGAGGACAGTATCGTAAAGCTGATTGACTTGGGTAACCTTGTCTTGAGTCGTTGCCATTGCGTCGCGCGAAGAGAGGAAAGAGTCCGGGGCAAAAGTAGAAAAGAAGTTGCCAAAATGAAAAAATCACCAAGCCTCCCTCTGATATAAACCCCTCTCAGCCACCATAGCTCTACTATAGCAATACCCCACCCATACACTCACCCACACCCACGATCCCAGATAGAGGTTGCAATAATCATGACTCACATACTTGATATCAAAGTGTATATGCATAAGCATGTGGAACCACCTTATCCATAATCTTGTCATGGTATGACAGAATCTACTCTCTACTACTACACTAAACCATGTATTCTTCATCACGTGATATACAATCATGCACACTTTACAAAGAGCCTTGATGTAGTGTAAGTGTTCGTTTCACAAAAGAGCCTTCATTGATCCAAAGTGTGTATGCTTTTTAAAGCTTGCTCAATTTAGTATTAGAAAGTGGATTCGATGTCACTAGTAAAAGATACTCTATATTTTAACCCATAGCTCTCCAGGCTTTAACAGGCAACGAGCAGCTAGCAGGATACAAGTTGATAATAAAGCTGCTCCACCGGTAATGATTTTATACCAAAAATAGGGTTCAGTTTGTTGTACAGCATGGTCGATTGCATTGGCAACGATGGGAGAAAGCGCTGCGGGGAAACCTGCGAGAGTCAATAGTGCAAATCCTGAAGGATATTGTTCTAAACCAACAATGACAACGGTGATAGGTCCAGCTACATCAACATGTCAACTACTAGTCGTATGTACATCAAACAAGGAGAGAGAAAAGCACTCACCAAACACGAAATAAACGCTACCAAAGAAGCCAAAGATACAAGCATAGGCCATCAATGTACCGTAGCTGTGAGCAAACACCCATAAAAGTAAAGTTGAGAAAGCTGTGATGGCTCCAAAGATAATGCTGCAATTCATGCTGCCAATTTTGTCGCTAATGACCCTATGCATGAAGAAGCGGATGAGTGGGTGGTGGATTTGGTTATATAAGCGTTACATGCATACATACCCTGCTGCAAGTCTTCCAACAAAGTTGCAGCCCATGGTTACAGAGATGATATCGGTGCCTTGTTTTGCTGATAATCCAATGCTGGTTGCATAAACTACATAGTAACATGTATGTTATCAACACCATCAATTTACTATACATTCTACTGTACTGTACCTGGTAAAGTGAATGGTACGAGAAAGCAATGGATTACTTGGAAGCAACCAGAAACGCACCATAAAGAAAAGGGTAGGTTTTTAAAAAGAGACCACTTCAGGATACCTCTGAGTCCGGTGGGCTTTGTCTTGGATTGCTCATGCTCCCGAATTAAGCCATAGGCAGTAACGAAAATGACAAACCAAGCCATACTCAGTATACGAAGCATCCATGGCCCTCCCAATGTTTCAATGATGCCATGTACAATGAATGGTACAATGAGACCACCCAAGCCTGTTGCGCTTGCTATTATGCCCATTGCCAATCCTCTCTTGGCGGTAAACCATGGCAACACAATACGAGATCCAGTCTATGGATAACAGCAACCATCATTGATATCTCTTCATGCTATATGTAAGAATGACATCAATAACACATACACTGTAGATGAAGCTATTTCCAAGAGCCATGCAAACGCCAATGGATAAAATGACCTGCCAAACCTAAACAAGGGTTACACAAAAGTTGATGTGCACGCATTTTCCATATACCTGAGTAGCCGAGCCAGCTGCTGCCAATCCCCCTGAAACCAAAAGACCACCCACTAGGAATCCTGTTCTCATGCTGATGAAAAGTTCAATGACCCGAACGAGTGCTGCACTAATAGCGACATAAAATAGAATCAGTGTGCTCACGAAGCTAAGTTGGAACGATGCCTCTGCACCAAACACCTCTCGCTCAAAGTAGTCCATGATGACACCTTTACATAGGATTAATCATCTATGTTGTTGATACTTTAACCAATTACACGCAAAGCCTACTGTACTGTACCCCTAATAAGAAGCGAGCTGCTGTCATTATCTCAACAACAACAATGAACCCGATAATTTTTGTACTTGCCATCCTCCGACGACTACGCCAAACGTAGCAAACATGCTCCAAAAGACACTTGCAACAATCACCCATGCATAGCCACCATCTTGCGTTTCTTGGATGGGTTTGATACTTTCATGGTCGTCTGGTGCATGTTTTATCGTGTCTGAGAACTTGTTATTCGTCCTAGTAGTATATGGCAAGAAGGAAGGAAAAGTAAGAAATAGGGATCTTTTAATTCATAGCAGTACCCTATTACATATTATGACTGAATGAAGGACCAGAAAGTGAGAAGATGGCAAGGCAACAGGGATTCATCATGACGATCGCGTCAAAAAGTGACTGTGTGAGGGGATCATATGTAGGGCGTATGTATGCATCTGCCATGCAGCTCGGAAGAGCTTACAAAAAGTGGAAGAATAGCCTAGAAAAAGGTGTCACTGGAGCTTCTATATCATTGATGCCAAATGAAATGTTTATGTATCCCACTTGGCATTGCTAAAACATCTGTATCATCTTTAACGACTTTCACGCAAGGGAGCATACATATATAAATCTTGGATCCAAGAGAAAACAAGCTGATGTGCTGCATGCACTATGTATGCATCATACATTTGATCTCTTATTGCATATACCGGAAATACTGCTACCTACACTCTTATTGGTGAACGCATGCAGTATCGCGTACATAGATAGCCAACATCATGCATTAGATTGCTTTTTATTATCATTATATCATTATTGAGGCGCAATGTTTATACAAGAGTGTGCTATATGTAAAAGTGGATGATCTTCTATTATATACCATCATATTTCAAGGTACGAAATACAAAGCTCAATGCAGCGGGCGAGACATTGGAATGGGTCAAGTGGATTTGTTGTAAGCTATCTTGTCGTTGCTTGACCAGCTGAATGATACCTTGATCGGTGACATGCGAGCAAAAAGTGATATCCAGTGTTTGTAATTTTTCCATTTGACTTAATGTATCCAGCACAGCATCCGTGACAGCCGAGAGACGAGTAAGATTAACATGGCGAAGCATGGGACAAGCGACCAAGAACCGTAGCAATCCTTGTTCGGTCAATGCAGTACAATGACCCAGGTTGAGCGTATGCAAGTTCGACAATGTGGATGAAGATGATGATGATGCTGTATCATGATGAAGGCGTTGCAGGATAACGAAAAGGGATTTATCGGTGATGTATGTATTGGAATCCAGCTCCAAGCGTTCAAGCAATGAAAGATCCGCTCGTATGATCATATCCCGCATGATGGTATCGGTGACGGATAAGGATTTGTTGAGTTCAATCACTCGCCATCGTCTTGGTGGCATGGGTATCGAGGGTTGTGAATGAGGTATCACATCTTGGTATTGACGCGCATATCGATGTCGCTTGTAAACAAGGTGTTGAAGACGAGGACAGCAATGTTGAAGCATGTTTGCAATCGGGATAAAGCTAACTAGGCAATATTCAAGCTCGAGATGTGTCAAATGAGGCGTACGTAATAACATGTGAATGAGCTCAGGGCCGATCATCTCATGAATGCTGGTCAATCGTAAACGTTTGATATAAAGCGGGCGCTGCTGTTTCTTATCATCCATCAATTCCTTTGGTAAATCCTTGCCATACGATTCAAGAAAACGACTTGGTTCGAAACGCCCTTTCCTCGACGTGAAACAATAGGATACATCCAATTCCTCAAGGTGTGGACATGAGTCAGCCGCAGTGTCGAAGATATCATTCAGCTTCAATATAAGGCCATTCCATCGTAAACAGCGTAATGTTGGACCAGCCCGCCTTAAGAGGTCATAAAAAAGACTCGGTTTGCACAGCACATCGGATAGGTCTATGTAGCATACTCTTTGATGAATGACCTTTCTCACATAGCATCCCCTTGCCCACCACCCACTTACCCAAAGTATGCAACTTGTATCGTTCCCGAATCAACATCAGCTTCATTAATTGATCCCCATTCGCTCGTTCATGATGAATGCGTAGCCGTTTTGGTTGTGTATTCTCCAGCCGACCCAAATACAATGAAAAGGAATGAAGATCGATAGGTGTGGGTGTATGAGACACGTCGATATCTTGCCAGAGGACCACGCTGTCAACGAGAAAATTATGCCAATGTCTTGATACCCGCATGCATACAACACGATCGCGAAAAGACAAATGTTGGAAGATGGCAGTGACGAGATCGTATGAGAGTGATTGAGTGAAGTCCATTCGTTTATCCACATGACCATGTTGTCGTCGTTCCTTGTGTTCGATACGTGCTATCTTCTCCCATAAGAGGCGTTCTTCAAGGTAACTGGCGTCATCATCATCATCCATGATGTCTCGTAGAATCGATCCTTGCTTTAACCATTCTCGTGCTTTCAACACGTCGCCTTCCTTTTCAAGCACAAGGTCACACGCGAGATAGCACCAACGTGTTGAAGGATGGGTCACGGCCATGGTCTGGCTCAATTCCAATGCTCGGTGAATGTGCCCTAATCGTCGCAAGGCCTTGATCTGGTATTCGACACATGGCCCACTTTCCACAGGAGGTAACAATGGCTCGACACGTACAAGAAGACGATAGGCATCGCTGTAATGGCCTTTTCGATAGAGCTGTTGACCGATAAGCACAATGTCGTGGAGATTGGAAGGAATGGATGGGTCGTCTACTTTGTGAATGAAACAACTGAAAATGGAAGGAGTCAGATCGACGACAACCCTATGTGTAACCAGGCTGATTTCATTTATTACACTCACGTACCTTGAAGAAAGCGAGGCCAAAGCAACAAGGACAGAGGCCATGATTACAACGAGATAAAGAAGCGAGAAAGAAAACGTTGGTTACAGAAGAAAAGGGGTGACATGCATGCAGTATTTTCATTGTCACTTGTTGCATAGCGTTCTTTGTCACCACATCCTCAACTCCTCCCCGTGTAGCTCCATAGAGAGTATGGGCAACCTTGTCCTCCGACGCACGAAAACCCCCTTGTTCACCCTCCGTGTCCATGCTTCTAGGGCTTATGTATGTAGTATGTCCAATGTTATAAACGATCTCTTCTCTTTGTGCCTGAATATTGTTGCTGCTAATATATCGATGCATTCCATTGATTGTACCTTTTTCATTGAAATGTGTGTGTGTGTGTGTGCATGTGGAATACCTTCAAGATGAATTCGATTCTTAGCGGTATGGTGGTTTTGGGAATCGTTTGACTCAAGATGATAGCCCTACAATACATTCCTCATGCATGATCCTGTCGCTTAATTCGCCCAATCTTGAACAGTGACTGAGACGATTGATTGGGTGACATGGTCTTTTTGTGTAACACTTTGTATGGGCGTCATGCATAACATCCTCGATTTTAGCAACCCCCCCCTCATCTCATAGAAAATGGACACAACTCAAGGCAAGACAAAGAGCATAAAACATAGCAACATGAAGTTCATTATTGGATTACATGTCCATCCATGCCCATATCTCCAACATAGAATAAGGATAACAGCCATGTATGACAGCGAGGAGTAATAAAGAAAAGGTGTCAATGCAAAATTGAAGATCAGCATGGGAGACTCGGTATGTCTTTCTAACACGTGTTTTCAATCATGTCGAAAAAAGAAAGCAAGAAACATATCAACATCCCTGGGTGGATAAGTCAAAAGTGATAATATCCTTCCCTCCTCCCCTTTTATTCCCACACAGACTACTACTACACTACTACTACTACGCTACCACGCACACTCACCCTCTCCTCTTTTTTCCTCTCTCTCTCTCTCCTTGTCGTTCCTTGTCGTGGCAGTGTTGCGTGTGTACCTTGTTGCGTTGTGTGTGCGTGTGTGTGTATGTGTTTAGAGCGTGTTGCCTCCAACTGACAGTCCTCCCTCCTCATTGACGCCATGGCAACAACAACAACAACAACAACACCAACACCAGCATCTCCATGGTCTGTCACAACAAGTGGTGGTGGTGGTGGTGTCAATGTCCCTATTCTCCCCAATGAGCTCCTCGTACAGATTGTCTTCATGACCGAGTTACCCTATCGTGGTGTCTTTTTATCCGTATGTCGCTTTACCAACCGGCTCGTGAGTCAACATGTGTATCAGAAAGCTGTATTCCCAGAGGAAGCCTCGATGACCGACATGATACGCTTTTGCTACAAGCATGGTCAATCCTTGGAAATCATCAAGCTTCCACAACGGCGATGTTACTATCCAGACACTTTTTTCACCATCCTTGCTCAGTTGTGTCCCAAACTTTCATTTCTTCAATCCAGCATTACACCAAAGCAATTGGTTCGACGTCTTTTACCTGTCATGAAACAACATCCTTCAACATTTATGTTGACTCATGTATCGCCATCCTTTGCTTATTACGAATTGGACCTTGAACAACAACAACAACAACAACAATCACCATCATCATCACCAGAAATTGAATATTATCAATTAGCATGTTGTTCATGTTGTCTCGCCATTCGACAACCCAAAAAGGATGATGATGTCGTCACCCATATCTCGCATTATTATCATCATCCAGGCGCTTTACGCAGTGCTATCTTACCCACCTTTGGTTCCGATCTTGTTTCCCTCACGCTCAATCCATACGATATCCTCACAGCTTCAGTGGCTCACATGATCATCGCCAAATGTCCTCGTATTCGCTTACTAGTCGTCCCCGCTGTCAAGGCTGATGGATTATGGATGATGTTACGATGGTGTGATACCCTAGTAGCCGTCGTCGTAGGTTCAACCCCACCCTTGGACGATGATGATGATCTTGATGACGATCTTCATCATCATCATCATCACAATACATTGGCAGGTCAAGATACGGTGGATGATGAGAATGAAAGAGCCGTGGCAACAGTGGAATCATACAAGCGGGTCTGGTGCGTACATCCTCATGCTTCTCATTTTCAAGGTCTCATTTATAAATCATGGCATATTGGCATCATCCCACGCATGTAAATTCTTTGCTTTCATATAACAATAAAATCATTCTCGTGTTGCTGTAATAATCAACTACTAAAAGTTTATTGGGTTGTTGGATGCTCATCAAAGAGACACAATGTTTATCTACAAATGCATTTTAAAAATATATCAAAGGAATGGAAGAACGTGACAATCAATGACTACTACTACTACGACTACTTTCAGCTGGCAGCATGCAATTCTTCAAGTACGGAGATGGCATAGGCACCTAACTTGGGTCTCTGGAAAGCTAATTGTGCCAACTCAACCTTGTAGGGTAGCAGGAAACTCTGGAGTTCACGTGTACGTGCAAGGTTGCGTAAGAGTAAAGCAGCTGTCAATGGAACACCCGATACATCCTCATCATCCACTGGTATTTTCTCAATCGAAAGCTTATCATTGCGTCGTTTCATTGGCTTGGTCACTCTGCCTGGGAAATGGGTCCGCAAATGCTGAAATATTCTTCCTTTATGCTTGAATCCCCGTCGTCCACATGCCATCCATCGACATTCATAAGTCTTCCCTTCAGGTTGAGTATCATCATCACTCGTATCCATCTGATCTCCCTCGTTGGCTGCCGTTTCCTCTATTGTTTTCACGTGCACGTCCACGAGATGAGCATGTAATCCTTCTTCGTCCTTGAATTTTTCGGTACAATCAGCCCAATGACATTCGACCACTATGTATATCATATAAATGAATTAAACGCACACCAAGACATCACGTGACAATCACTTACTTTCAGGCTCTTTGGGTGGTGCGTACTTTACTTTGCCCAAGACAAGATCATTCATAGGCACAGAACCGGTCTTGACAGCTTCTTCCACAGAATCCGGTTGAGGAAATGCAATCTTAAGCACAGTGTAGAATTCCTTGGTAGCTAACGGCTTTTGCTTGCCAAAGAGCTCGTTGTATTCGCCAAATATGGTTTTAAATTCGATCTTGTCTTCTGCTGTACCAGCAACAAGCTTCTCTCTCAGCCTATTCAACCCATGAGTTTCTCTCTCTTTCTTTTTGACCGTTAAATAAAGTCATTTTCTTACCATCCCAAACATCGATATGGTTCATCCAAGTTCATGTATTCAGTGAGATCGGGAATAGCGGGTGGTTGTGCCTGTCCTTTGCTTTCTTTTGCAAATTGTGCTGCTGGGATGGAATGGATGGTGCTGTTTAATGCGGAAGTGCGTGGTGCCAATGTAGATTTGTATGACAAATAACCAACAAGCAAGCCAACGAGATTGCCAGGATAATTCTTGAGTAGTGTTACTGAAAAGTTGCCTTTGAGACTTGAGTATTGATAAAGGTATTCCAACGTAGCGGCGACCAGCTCCTCATCATCCACCAAGAGAAATTGACTCATGCGCACAATGATATTCTGGTAATGGACAGCTGCGAGTATACTTTCATTCGACTCACTCACAGCAACCCGTGTCAAGGCTCTGAGAGCACCAAGGACGAGAGCGCGATCGGGCGATGTGAGCAGCCTGTGCATGGCCATTAAATAATCGTCGTCGGTGCTCTGAAGCACAATTTGTGGCGAGATGCTTTCGATAATATCGAGACTGTGTCGACTGAGCTCGGCGTATTGTGAATCGGTGGGAAGGGAGATGGCCATCATTAATAAATCTCGAAGACGTGCGTTTTGTGCCAAGGATCGAATGTTGATATCCGTGAATGAAAAGTTGCGAATGACATGAAACACTTGCAAGACGCGTTCGTATTCTTGTTGGATCTTTTTGCTGCTAAACAAGTTTTCCACAGGCGCAGGTGATTCATCGTCCTGTTCTTTGACTTGTTCAAGGTGCTCCAAGATAGGCTGAATGTGTGTCTTGAAAAAGGGTTCAGCAAATTCCACCAGGCTGTCAATCAAGGTTGGCATGTAGTCAATGCTGAAATTCTCGGCTGTACACGAAAATCGGACAAGGACGTTGAAGGCCCAATCGATTTCATTCGGCAACGTACATGTCAATGAGTGCATGATGCGCGTAGGAAAGGATTCATCCACATAAACCTCTATCCACATCTCTCTCTCTATTAATACACATATCCATGCTGCATGCCCTTCATCATTCATACTCACGTGGCTGATGAAAAATGGGTGCGGGAGGTGGAGCCATCATTCCTGGAGGTGGAAAAGCAGGAATCGGTTGTGCGTTTTGATAGGTAAATGCTAAAAGAATAGTGATAAGCATGGCATACAGCATAGAGGTTGATATTGTGTGGTACCTGTAGCTGTTTTACGTGCTGAGTCGCGTGGTTTACTTGCAGCAGGCGTTGATGCGGTGGATGGTGTGCCAATGGTTTTAAGCTCGAATTGTTCCTTGGGTGGATTCCATGGTCGTTTCCAATAGTGTTCTTCTTCCCATCCAAGCTTATTACCAAACACAAAAAAGTTACCATCATGCGATTGATATCACTCCCTCCCCTTCCATCTCTTACGAGGTTTTTTGTATAAACAAGCTTAAGGATATAGGCACTGTTGGTGCATGTTGGAGGGAAATCGAATGGATCGCCTACTTGCTTCCAGCCGCGGTTTTCTGTCACCTAGTCAAGCAACGAACGTGTTAGGCCAACTATCACTTTTAGCCATTATCCAACCTTGTCTTATACCTTTTTGTAACCGCCAGCCTTAATCACAGTCTGATAGATTTTGAGCAGATCTAGCTTTTGGCCTCCAAGAACGGGTTCAGGTTGAAATGGCGTCCTACAATGTCGGGTAGATTGGTGAGCTTTTTTACACCAGCAAACACGTGGAGGGATCATTGTGTACCCTTTGCTCTCATGGAAGTCCCGTAGCTGTTGCATGAACTGATCATATTCGGGCGTGCGATCAATATCCTTGACGGGGTGCGACATTGTTGGCAAGGTAGCTTTGAACGAAAAGAGACGTGCAGCCTGCGTAGCTGGAAATCAATTTGCCCTCTTTGTTGTACCTAGTAGTCGTCGCCTGTCCCACAAATGAGCGTATCTTGGAGCACCATCACCCACCATCTTTAACATTCAAACTATGCTATCTTGGGCTCAAATTCAATACAATCATTACCTTCTTGTACTATAGCACACATTTTCCAATGATAAATGCTCCATCATATGACATTCGATACACTGTGGCTGATGCATGGATGCTGTTGTCGATCAATGCAATGACCAAGTTACCCTGTACTTCAGCATAAGCAATGATTGTTTGTTGATAATAACCCTGCCACATGTTTACGCCACTTTTCAAGTAGAGTTTGAGTGCTTGATCATCTTTTAAAATAACGTACCTCTAGTGGCAATGATCTTTAGCATTAAGAATCAATGGCCTCATGGATGTTGGATGAATTACTTCTATTTTACTCTAGGTCGCCTATGGCAATACACCATTGGTTTCATAGGCAACGACATCATGGTTACTAATCAAGTGACAACCTCCCTCGTGAATACCTGGAACATCCTTTAGCGTACATTAAGCGTATGATTCGCACCAAATGGTAAACTAGCAATGTATTCAGGAATTCAAACATCATGATAAGATATGTTGTGTGTATGCGAAATTGATAATAATGTATAATGCGTCGAATGCAAAATAAAGCGGGAAAGGTGGTGGGGGGTGGGGAATCATCATCATGGACTACTACAATGTGATCAAACAAATAATGTATGCAAGGATACCAATGGATGCCACATCGGCAACATCTTTGAAAAATGAATAGAGTTGTCGTTTTGCCAAAGAAGCAGAAGATCTTGCATTAGCAGCACGTGTAAATACAGCCGGTCTTGGGAGGATAACTGGATCATCGCCGACGTCATTGGTTCCAAAAGCGCGTCTAGAACGATGTACACTCCATCGATAGGCGTGGACTACCATGAGCGAAGCCAATGATAACCCAAGCAAGCATCCATAGCCAATAAAGATAGCGATCTGATCGGGTAACCAGCATAGTTTGGTGGCCAATGCTGCTGTTGTAGTAGTATCCTCTTCTTGTTTAGTGATGGATAGATCCAACAAAATGACGCCTGGATAATGCACGCCTTGCGCCATGCTAAAAGTGGGCACTGAGATTTCTGGGATTTCTTCATCCTTATCGTTGTTGCCATGTTTCACCAGACAATAGTCGTGATCATCTCCTGAAAAGACGACAACAGGGTTGATGCGATCAAGCAGCTGACGTGATAAATCTGCATTTACAAGATTCTGGTATTGATATCCACGACCCTGGCGTATTTCACGTGATCTGCCTTGTCGATCAGGGCCACATGATGTTCCCGGTGGCCGATACAATGGAACATGGGTCATCAGGATACGTGGTTGCGGCGGCAAATGGCGTTCAATGACATCCCATGCTTGTCGTTTGGTCGCTAAATCCGTATGGCTTGATGAAAGTGATACTGTATCCACAACAACGATCGAATAAGGAGTGCCAGTGCTAAGGGTATACGACGTAGGTCCATATTCTCCTTGAAATCGTTCCATCACATGCGCCTGGATACCATCACCAAATCCCAAATCGTGGTTGCCTGCCATGAAGTATTGAGGTCGATTACTCTTGAACAAGTGTCGAAATCGTGTTGCTTGTTTCTTCCATCTACAAATCAATAGGATGAGATTCGATGCATGTAATTGATTGATAGACCTTACCCATTATCGTCCCATTCACGTCCACCATCCATCAAATCACCCATAAAGATCGTTCCTTTTGGTTCAAGTCGTCGCTGTAAATGTCGATAGTTGCGGCCCATATAAAGATCACTGAAGAATTCGGATATACGCAATAGAACACCGGGTCGATCGTATGAAAACGCATCCGTCATTTGAGGATCGCCAATCAGCAGCAGCCGATCCAGCATCTATATTGGAGTCAATCAAGAGCTGTAGATGGACGAGAAACGTGACACATTACTTGGTCATTGTTGTTGCCACTACTCGGCCAAGGGGCACATTGATATGCAGCTTTCCAAAAGATAATGAATTCACCGTGGAGAAGGGCGAGAATCCATACAAGACGCAACACGTTGACAAAGTTGACTGTGGGTGACCTGAAGCGATTAAAACGATGTTTGCTATCATCTGCTGGTGGTGGTGTTGTCCCTTGATAGCGGGAATCTGGAACCTGGATCATGCTATTTCGCCAGGAACGTAATAGGTCAATGAAGGAGTGTATCATGCAATTGAGGAAATGTGTATGTGGAGGTGTGCGCGAAAGCCATGTAACTAACCAGTAAAATGGAGGTTGCAGATAACCTTAATTCAACTCCTCATGTTGCACATGTCTCGTTGGCATAGATACCCCGACATTGGCACCCGACATTGTGGGATTGACATCCGCATGGTAAGAAGAATATTAATACGATCATCTTGAAACATACACCATCACCACATGTGAATACAACTACCACAACAACATTCACACTCGTTCCAATAACAGGTTCTCAAGGCCATGATTCAAAAGGTCCTGCTTATATATAAGTGATCCAATGGCGACATACAGCAGCTCCTTCAACAACAACATCATCATCATCATGCACTCGAATTACTTTGCCATTGGTGTCATTTCCTTGATTTCTATCACCCGTGCCTTTAATGTAAGTTGTAGGACCGGACCTTTGATGAGATTTTTAGATACTAATTTCATCGAGATGAATAGATGGATTGCAGTTCCAACGTGGCTGGATGTAAGTAATACGCCATTACAGCATGTGTGTGTGTGTTAGTAACAACAACATGTCTTTCAAGATTGGGGCCAAAACTCATATGGTGCAGCTAATGGTGGCGACAAGAGCAATTGGCAAAAACCACTGCATGAATATTGCAACGATGATACCATAGACATGTTTCCTATCGCCTTCCTGACCAAGTTTTTCAGCACCGGCGGCCAACCAGAGATTAATCTCGCCAATGTAAGTTGCCATTTTATCCTGTATGTCGTATCAAGTTTGCTCATTTTCGATCCAAAAAGACTTGTAGCAATGTGGATGATCCTACTTTCCCTGGAACGGCGTTGGCCAACTGCACATCCAAGATGCAAGACGACATCATTGGGTGTCAAAAGCGAGGCAAGGTGCTGACGATCTCACTTGGTGGGGCCACGGGTGGTGTTGGTTTCCAATCGGATGACCAGGCTGAGAGCTTTGCTGATACCATTTGGAATCTTTTTCTTGGGGGTTCATCCGACATGCGTCCTTTTGGAAGCGCTATTCTTGATGGGTAAGTACATGCATGCAGAAACCTTATTTCATCAGGTTGGCGCTAACTTGTTCCATTGTTATGTACACAAAGGGTTGATCTTGACATTGAAGGTGGCGGGTCTGCTCGTGAGTTATCAAAATCAAAGTACATCTTCTTTCATGTTCTCACATGTTCTTTTTTAGATTACACGACGTTTTTGAACAAGCTCAAAAGCCATTTTGGTTCATCCGATCGCAAATACTATATCACAGCTGCACCCCAATGTGTCTATCCAGATGCCAATCTTCAGGAAACAATGAACAGCTTCCCTATGGATGCGATCTTTGTTCAATTTTGTAAGTCTTCGTTAAAGTACGTGTCATTGTTTTCTACAACTGATTCAATGATGATTAGATAACAATCCTTGTGGCCTACAAACCTATGGGCAACCCCAGTGGAATTTTGGGCAATGGGATTATTGGGCACGCAATGTCTCTCCCAACAAGAACGTCAAGGTCTACATTGGTGCGCCAGCTAGTAGCAGTGCCGCTGGAGGTGGTTATGTGTCCGCCGACCAACTTGGCAAGATCGCGACTGAAACCCAAAAGCAGTTTCCAAGTTTTGGAGGTGTCATGTATTGGGGTAAGAGAAAAAGACACGTGGTGCCATGTCAACAAAGAGTATACTAATCACACCACCACCACCACCAATGTGTATGTAGATGTATCCCAAGCATATGGAAACAATCGGTTTGACAAGGCAATCAAAGAGGCTATCAGCCAAGGATCGTCATCATGCAGCTCCTCTCATCCACCACCCCCATGTGATGCACCGGCTTACACAAAAGGAAAGTCGTATCCAGGTGGAAGCAAAGTATCATACAAGTAAGGGCTGATTTTTGCGATAACAGGGTCTCCTGGCAACTAAAATAATCTTTCATTGTCTAGAGGGTAAGCTTTGATCCCAAATAGGTTATCCCATTTCATTTCTTAACCAACAATGAATACTCTTTTTTATTATCCATTGGCGTGACAGGTACATTTGGCAGGTACGCGACAACAAAAACAATTGCGGACATTGGACATCCAGGTTTTTAACGACATAGTCTCCATGGCAACCCGTTTCTAGGCAAAGTGGTTTGCTGATAGCGAGCCTGATGGTGGTGCAAACAGCGAATGGGTTGCAGGTACGTAAACGTCGAACCATGATACTGGTTATTTTATCAAAGTAACATCCATTTGCCTTATGTCATATAGTGAGCAGCTGTAGCGATGGGGATAGTAGCTCTTCGTCGTCTGGCAACATTAATGCTAGCGCATCTTCCACCAGGACAAGTAATGATACAGCAATTGCTACAAGCACAGGCTCTTTGTCTAATACATTGACAGCCTCAGCATCATCGAGTGATACTACAAGTATGGCATCAAGTATTCTTTCCACTTGGGAAGTAGGCCCTATGACCACGGATTCAAGCGACTCATCCACTGCATCAAGTATGGGTTCTACTACTGCTGATTCCACTACCACGATCTCATCATCTGCCGATGCGACCTTATCCACCACGGCTGCTGCTGCTGATATTACCAACTATAGTCTGCTTCCCAAGAAGAAAAGATGGTCGCATATCACCCGAGTAAAGTCAAAGCAACGCCCATACACATAAAACAGTGAGCTATATATACATGTTTATCAAGAGATGGTATCCAATATTTTTCAACAATAAATATTGCCCACTCGATAACAATCAATGGCAAAGACACAAAATAGCATATTATTTACAATAACGATCTGATTTGACTTTAGCTCTACGATCCAGCATAGCTTCTGCAATTCGACCTTCTTCCTTGGCTTTCTTTAGTTCACGTGTATCTGATTTGGACATGTGTACGCGACCGCCACCCCATGATTGGAACTTTTTGCTGTAGTAGATAGAGACAATAGGATGAATAAAATACATCTTAAGCACGACGACCAACAACTTACACATTATCCAATTCATCAATATGGGATTCCTTCTTTTGCTTCTTCCTGTCGTGTCTTGCTTTTCGCTTGAAACGTGCCTGACAATAGACTCGAAATGTCTCACAAAAGCCAACTTCATCTGAATCTGCACGGATTTTGAAACCTGGATGATGCATATCGATAAGCTACCATGCCATCATAAAAGTAGTATCTTTTTATGTAGTTACCTCCTCCAGCAATTTGATCCACCATTAGGAACTTGCCGTGTGCATTACGAAAAGCGACACCTGCATCGGTAATGGCTGGCTCCCACTCCTCAAGACCACTGATAGCTTCACGATCGGCACTCACCACGCCAAACTTGTCACTGCTCAAGTATTTCTTGTGGACAGACTTGATGGTAAACGTATTGGATGTGCCTAATAAGCGTGCGCCTACAAAGACTTGATTCACAATCACAGGCTCGGTCTCGGTAGCACCTTCGGGAATAGGATAAGCAAGCAATCGATCATTGTCGTCGACCGTCAAGCAAATGGTTGGATCGCTTGGATGGGTAATAAACAAAGGACCCACGAGATCGTCAAGTTGATCGGCACGCACCCATCCTTGAAAAGAACTCCCATGAGTCGATGGCTTTCTTCATGCGCTTTCTCTCTCTCTCTCTTTTACCTTCGTCTGAATCACCCATAGCACCACCATGTTCATCGCGTTCAGAAGCAGATCGTTTCTTTTTCTTCTTTCTAAAGTCATAAAGGATATAGGATTAGCAATAACAATAAAGAGAGGATATCACTGTCATGATCCTACTTTGGTACTTTGTCACCTTTGAATACTAGTCTAGACATGGTGTGAGAAGAATAGTAAGATGATGCGTGATAGAGGTGGCACCTTCCTCCGAAGCAGCTGCAGACTTGGCAAATTTAGCGTCCATTCCGTTTGTGAGCTGATTGGATGAGTGATGTTATCTATCATGCAACAACAACAACAACAACTTAAAGGTATGACTGATTCGACTATGTGAAGATGATGATGCTAATGATGAAATGTGTACAATGTTATATCATTATTTAGAACCAAGCAAGCTTGACGTCGTTGTTTGGCATGGCGTAGGTCCCGGCTGCATGCAAGAAGCCCCAATAAGATTCGTTTGTGTCACACAGTACCGAGCATATAAAGGTTACGTTATCCTTTCCGTTCTTCTTCCCACTACTTTTTTCTTTTTCTTCCTTTTTTTATCCACCAACCTCTCATCATGTCCGGTAAGTCATTTCTACTATTGCCAAGGAGACGTGCATTGTTTTGTACCAACACAAAGCTAGCTTCCAACTACATCATCACCTTCAAGAGGGATACACCTGACAGCGTGCTTCAAGAAAAGGCCGAGACTATTGAAGCTAGTGGTGCCAAAATCACCCATCGCTATAACGCAGCCATCAAGGGATTCGCTGTTCAAGTGCCCGATACTAGCGTCAACGCAATGAGTGCTTTCAGCGACGACCCACATTTAGAAAACTTTGAAGCTGATGGAGAAGTTACCACCCAAGGTCAAGCCTTGTTGAAGTAAATGAAATGTATATCCCATGTACTGTAGTTGTTGTATCTGTACGTCCTTTCAATGCAATGAAGTGAATATACATAAATGACGTGTACATCATCATCATCCACTGTGGGTGTGAGACAGCATGAAACTTGGTCCGCTGCACTTTAAAAATCTAATGTTTATCCTCTTTCTTTCATCTCTACTCCTCCTCCTTTAAATCATCCCAACATGTGGCAACGAGTGCTGCTACAACAACGCAGCATTACGTCTCGGTTGCCTTTAGTAGCAGCAGCAGCAACAAGAACACCTCATTCATTCATCCGTTCTCGACATGCGGCTGCCAAGATACCCTTATCATCATCAAAATCCAAGGCGGATACACAAGAACGACCACCTTTTGACGACGACGACACTGTTCCTGTCTCTGCACTCGAAGAACCCAAGATCGAGATCCCATCACCTCCCACTCCTACAACGGCCATTCAGCCTCGCGATTACGTAGAGATATTCACAAAGTAGGCATAGATCGCTGGCGATCTTGTTTTGACATACACACACAGAGGACTCATTTAGCTCTTTCTTTTATTCAACAACAAAGGGATTCTCAATGGAGCGGTGTCGTAACGAATGAGCGAGCTATCAGTGGACGACGCCAGATGCTTACAGTCATGTTGCGCAACGGACGAGAGCTTGAGTTTATGAGTGAGGATGTGCTATTTCGCCTACCCAACTTTCAAAAAGGAGATCAGCCAGCATCTTTTGAGTCGCGGATGATATTTGACTATCAGAAATCAATTCTGCTCAAAAAGGGATTATCACTACGTGGTCTGAATCGCATCTACAAGCACTTCATTGCACGAGCGGACAGCAAAGAGGATGATTTGAAAGTGACATTGGAGGACATGGCTCGGGTAGCCTTTGGATTGAAGCAAGAGCAACAAGTATCCTCTGAACAACTCCATATTACATTTCTGCATCTCGCCAATGATCCACTCCATTTTATTCCCACACGCAACGTAAGATTGACCCAGGAATGGCTATTGAGATCCGAGCAAGGTACTCGCGAGATTTCGTCCCTGGTGGATGCCATCCGTAGACGCGACAAGAGCTATACAGGCTTCCTAGAGCGTGCAAGTCATTTGATACAACTCTATGAGGAGCTCTCTCACCAATCGCTGGGCACTGTCAAGGATACCAAACCTTTTCATCATATTCATTTCACCAAGCAAGATGCACGCTTTGTCAACTTTGTGGCGGATTGGGTGAAATCATCTGATAGCGCGCTGAAATCACCACATGATGTTTATGCACCTACCATTCTCAAGGCCCTGGGATGTTATAAGGAGGATACCTTTGTTGATAAGTCGTTGGCGATGCGATTTCTTAAGCAAGTGGGAATGTTGAAGCCATGGGATAATCTCTTCCTCTTCCAAAACGCCTCCTTCGTCGATGAGTTTTTGTGGTCGGATCGTGCTCGCAAGACGCAAGAAGAATTGGATGGATATGCAAGGGCATTCCTTGAAGGACAGGCTGATCGTGCCGGTTTCTATGCACGTGATCCATGCGATTCAAAAAGACACGACTTTGGAAAGTTGCCAGTATACACGGTGGATGATCCATTTGCAAAAGAGATCGATGATGGTGTATCGATTGAACGGATCCCTGGTTCAGAGGACACGTGTTGGTTACATATCCATATCGCCGATCCTACAGCATTTATCCCACCTGATCACCCAATGGAACCCCTCATGCAACAACGCGTACAGACCTTGTATATGCCCGAGATGCATGTCTCCATGTTGCCAAGTGTGCTTGGCGAACTCAAGTTCAGTCTTGGCGAAACAGCTCATACTTTGCGTGATGGATCCCAATATGCATTTTCATTCTCAGCCAAGCTTGATACACGCGATGGATCTATTCTTGATTGGCACGTTCGTCCTTCCGTGGTTCACAAAGTGCACAAGATTTATTATGATGACCTTGACACACTTCTTGCGCCCCATGCACCCTCTATTTCCGACCCACACATTGATTTGAACACCAGCTTTGTACATCCGCATGATAACAACAATGCTGTACAACAACAACAACAAACGACAACAGTGCCAAAGGAAGCTGAAAAGGATTTGATTGATATCTACAAACTCACTCGTACACACCAATTGGCTCGTATTCGCAATGGCGCTCTCAACTTTATACGCCCATCCCCAATGATCATGTTGGATGATGCTCCTTTGAAATTACCAAGATTGGAATTCAATGGCAAACCACGCTATGCCACCAAGATGCCTACATTACGACTCTCTCTTGATCGATCAGCAGTATCACCAGCACGACAAATGGTAGCTGAAACCATGATCTTGGGTGGCCGTGTTGTCAGCCAATGTGCTCGTGAAAACGGCTTGGACATTCCACATCGCACACAAACATGGCGTCCCGAAGATGATGCAGAGTTACGACAAGAGATGCTTGATGCACGTGATCCAAACACGGGTATGTTGCCAATGCAACGCATGTTGAATTACATGAACCTGTTACCACCTGCCATGGCTACTACAACGCCAGGTTTGCCACACGTATTGATGGGTATTCAGGATGGCTATGTCAAGGCGACTTCTCCTTTACGACGCTACATGGATATGCTTGTTCATTGGCAATTGAAGGCGCATGTGCTTGGTACAAAGGCACCTTTTGATAATGACACGCTCATGACCCTCGTTCCACAGCTTGAAGCACGAGAGAAACGATTGATGGCATGGCAACAACGCAGCATCGGCTGTTGGGTTCAACAATTGGTATCGCGTCTACCCTCTGATACGTTGTGGACTTGCATGGTGAATCGTCCCAATGCACTCACACGCTCAGACTTGGGTGCTTCCATGGAATCGGCAACCGTCACTATCCTTGAACTTGGTGTGCGTGCAAGGCTCGCTAATCTCAACCAATCACTTCAAGTGGGTCAAGTTGTTAAAGCTCGTACCATCAAAAACGACCTCGCTCAAGGACATTTAGATTTGCAACTTGTATAGACTACCTACTATCATCATCATGTTCATCCCCTTCCACCTGTGTATAGATCGCTTAATAAATTTATGTACTTTTATAATGAAGCGAATATCGTGTCTCCTCTTCATTGCATACATAGAATGCTTTTAGATTTGCATTAAGAAAGTTGCTATAATAGTGTTCTGGACATAAACAGCTTCAACACGCTTAGTGTACGTAAAACATAAAGGTGTACTTGCTTTTCAAAAACTCTCACAATGAAGCGTATGATTTTAAAATGAATGGCATTGATCAGCATGTCCCATCGAACCTCCTGACCCAGTTTCACGTTTAAAATGGGCAATCCCAAGGTAATACATACTATTTCGATAAATCATGAATCTGCACCCTGACGCGGTTTCCGACTTACGTACATAGTAAATCCCACATTGCACTCTACCATTCAATATTTTCTAATGAACACGATGTCTTTTTTAATACAATATTGATCAGCATGTCCAAGAGTACCTTCTGTGAAAGTTTTAGGTTCGAGTGGGGCAATCTCATAATCAAAGGTTGATGTACAGTGTTCATGCATCCATACAAGTGATGTCCTACCTATTTAATTTCCACTTCTTCCCTCTTGTTCCCATTCTCAACTGCTGGCCCCATTCAAGCACAACTACCACCTTTGTCCTGCTTCAACCCATCATGTCAATCCTACAATTGTCTTGATCCGATTGTCTTGGACTGAATGGCAAGTCCATGGCGTGTACACAGCCTTGTCACTCTTCTACAACACACGAGTCTCTTGACACTTCACCAACTCTTGTACAATCCTCGACCACAATCAAACATAACAATGTTCATTACAACAGTTGCTATTAGCGAGATCTCTCACTTCACTTGCAGCAGCCTTTTTCACGCGAACAGCAGATAGCCGTTATCTAGAAGCAGCTTTATTTACGTGTGGCAACGTACTTCATACGAGTTCTATGGCTATGGCTACGGATATGGATACCGTATTGCTTTGGTACATGGATGGAAGGAATGGACACATTGGCCGGTTTGGTTCCCGTGGCCCATATACAACGTATGTCAAGTTTGGATGACACCATACCAGCCATCAGCTGCGCCGCAATACAAGCAATCTACAGCTGGTCGAGCTAGGATGGAAAGTGACCAACACAAGCGAAAGGCCAAGGGCAGAATGGAATGGAAGCGTATCAGCAGCGATCACAGAGGCGTGTTTTATTGGACTTGCAATGGCTATTATGGATGAATTCGATCAATGCAGTGATGTGGACCATGGTGATTACTGGTTGCGCCCAAGCATGAACGATGGATCATATCACGTGGATACCGCTGAGGATGATGATGGATGGAATGGAATTGATGAAAGGTGTTTACAGCGATGAATGATAGTGGAATACTCAAGTCAATGCATGCACCAGCTACTTTGCAATCATGGATGAAGGACGTTTATGACGGCAGCAACCAAGAACACAATGACACATTATTCTCTGTTACCTCTACATGATCCCCCGTATCTTATTCAATATGCAATGCTGTTCCTTTATCTTCATATTTACATTATAAACATCCAGACTACAATGTGCTATTCTTCGACTTTTTCATTGAATGAAAAATGGATTCAATATGATGTTTAGGACTATAAAGTTATGTGTGTAAGATGTGGATCATTTGGTTGGTTTTCGGATTGAAAGGGGGAATAGAAATTTGATGGTCGGGAAGCGAGATTGGATCATTTATGTACATCATCGTATCGAGAGGCTGTGTTCTTCTGTCACATTATTGCTTTCATTATCATAGTTCACGTACTGATAGATGAGAAGCAGGGGAGATCCTCAGACGATTGTAATGCAAGATAATAATTGGAGAGCGATGATGCCTAGCATACTGCTTGCATAAACAGAAGCTTGGTTCATTGTAAGATTGATTCATTATGTCTAAGAAAGAGTGAGTTGTGATACAATGCTTCACATACCATACGATAATTTTCAGCTAACACTATATTATGCAACCTTGTATAAGAACAGACCAAGCCATATAAGCTATCATACGCGGACCTTATTATTATCGGCAGAAGGCACCAGGGGAACGATTGATTGTTGTGGTCATCGTATAGCCGCCTTGTGACATTACCCAAATCCAGCTAGACACACACCCTACCCACACATATATAAGCAATAATACATTGCTTGAGTAATAAAACGGATATCTTTTTCCTCGATTACGTACATTTCTTTTGACACAGCGTTTTTCTTTATCCAGCGTGAGATCCCACATTCATCGTACGTATATCAAGGACGGCGTCAGGGCTACTAGGATGAAGATACTTATGTTGATGGCGGATCATTTAGTGTAGTTATCTATTTCTCTGTTCTTGTATCGCGCGTATACACACTTTTATTTCCCCACACATTGTCTTTGTCTTTGGTATGTCATCCTTTTTATTGCACACCGCGTATTTGTGCCTGCTTTCATTTGTATACTTATCCCCTTTTGTTTGTACTTGTGTGTAGAGACACGCAACAGTTTAAGACGCATCGCAATATGATCATGCATCCTCCACCAATAGGATCAACCCGTTCGAGTCGCGTCCTCCCGAAGCTTTGTGACACAAACACGCCCCTGTGCATCTTTGATTCTAATACGAGTGAGGTTATCGACAATGAACAAAGGCCACTTTCCATATACCATCACGCTTGCAATAGTAAAACATAAAGAGTCCTATATCTCAAAATCTTACAATTAATGTTGGGGTCTTTAAAAGGACGAAGCTGCTCGGCGGGGTCAACTGGATCATGTGTGGTAGTTTCACGATCGTGGCTGCCAATCCCAGATTTCGCAAATGTCGCCACCAGCCAAACTGGATCTGGGGGTCGACCTCTTCGACGACGACGACCAAAAAACTATTTTTTGGGCTAGTTGCGACATTGAACGGGAAACTTTCACACAAGGTGCTGTTGGCCAAGCCGAGCCCATTGCTCTAATAAAAACCCCACGTTTCATTGTAAAGTTCGGAGATACAGGCACCTTTATGTTTGTAAACGTGATGCTATATGAGAAGTGGTCTTTGTTCATTGTCAAGTAGGTGGACCCTGGCAGAGCAAAAGACGCAGAGGGACCTCTTTGTGTAACTCAGCTACTTTGCATGACTGGAAGGATGGAAGGATGATACTATATACTGTTGACAAAAGCCCGTACATTGCGAGCTAATAGCCATTTCTTCACAATAGCCACTGTTGTCCACTCTATGACATGTGGGCGATTCTCCTGCTTCAGGCATTCATTTCCATGATTGGATTATGTTGATCCGAGTTGATTTGACCGAGATACAGCCAAAGAGGGATTACATCAATCCACACATCTAACCATGCTCTATGTTGCTCAACTGAAGTAACCTTGTATGAGCGTAGCTCAGCCAAATCAACTCGGATCAACATAATCCAATCATGGAAATGAATGTCTGAAGCAGGAGCATCGTTCCACTGTCATAGAATGGGCAACATTGCCGATTGTGAGGAAATGGCT
>NW_026695468.1:0-30478 GCF_029851405.1 Lichtheimia ornata | reverse complement strand
GGGTCGACCTCTTCGACGACGACGACCAAACAAATATTTTTTGGGCTGTTTACGACATTGAACGCGAAACTTTCACACAAGGTGCTGTTGGCCAAGCCGAGTCCATTGCTCTATTCAAAACCCCACGTTTCATTGTGAAATCTTGAGATATGGCTGTTTTTATGTTTTCACTATGCTGTAAGCGCGATGGAGTTGCTTTTTCCTAGTGGATGGTGTCGGCTGCATTAACGGCAAGATGAAGAGCTGAGTGAAACGGCACGTGGCGGTTACACAGACACGTCCTTGACAGGTTGCTACACAAATGGATGATGATGATGATTGCCTTTTGTGAAGGTACGTAAGTAAAACAGCATCCAATAATGAAGTTGTGTCGAGATATGTATCACATTTGCATGTAGAAGAAAGTCGAGCTGCATAAACCAATTTGTATATGTAAAAAGATACGTATACATATTGAATGAGTCACTCATCCTGAAACTCAATGGAGGGATTTCTTCACTTTTTCTCTTCTCAAGGTCATCCCACTTCCCACTCCTGCTTATGTATCACAAAAGCCATGTACTTCTTGCATGACCGATAACCGGACCACCTTTATTATTCCATCTTCGAAGCAATAGTATGTAATCCACAAGCTAGCAACCTCCAACAAGCGTGTAACAAATAAACAATGCTTTATTTCATCTAGCTATCTTGCTATGTACTGTACATTGCCACCACCATCGTCGTAGTCGTCCTCCGTCATCATTCCTACTCGTACTCGTTTCAGCTCTTCAATGGCGGGACAAATGACTATAGTATATTAGAATAGTATATTAGATCATCATATCAATATAAATAGCTTTCAAGTTTACCTTCTTTATGCTTGATGGCGAAGTCTGTCATTGCTAAGTGTAAGCGGGCAAGAAGCACTCATGCATACAATGCTATATGCAGCACGAGAATTTCACGCTCAGATGCGCAGCAATTTGGTGGTAAAAGAAGAGGAAGGAAGCGTCACAGTATTTGCCTCCATTCCCTTTTCCAGCTTCGTTCTTGTTGTGCTCGATGGCCTCGTTGGTGTCGCCCTAGCGAGATGTCCCTCTCATGGGTGCTCAAGAGTTGCCTGTGGTGCTCGATGGCCTCGTTGGTATCGCCCTAGCGAGATGTCCCTCTCATGAGTGCTCGGATGACGTTTCTACTTTTCTTTTTTCCATTTTTCTTGTTCTTACTCTTTGTCTTTTCCGTTTTCTTTATCCTTCCCCTTCTACTCGCTTCTCCTATCGGTGACCAATCCGGATATTGTTGATGGATCCAGGAAGGTATTATTGCATTTTGAAAGGTACTAATGGAAACCATTCGGCTATAGTATTGCTGGCGTATCTCAAGATCAGAGAGACAGCAAAGCATCTCATAACGACCATCGTTTCAGGTTTTGGAGTGCATCAACTCATATGAGTGCTTGGTAGGTATAATCGATTACGTGCTTCCAGTGAGGATAGTAACGTGGCTCCCATCTACATTATAGCACAATATTGAAGAATTGCATATACCACTTGATTCAGCATCCACGTAAACATCCAGGCTTTCGATGTGTCAGACTAGCAGCACACGTTTTCATTTCCCAGTCATCTTATCCCGAATCTGAACCTTTGCTTTGTCTATATCCGCACTCCACATAACATTAAACTAGCGGCCAGCCACTTGCTTCGCTCGCAAACTTCCACTATATTGATATCTGCTGTGTGCAATGATGCTATAATGAACTTCCAATCTTTTGGCAATTACATCTACATAAAATCTTCACATCACACATAATAAAAATGATTGCATTGTTTTAATGGATGTTGGTATCATTGTATGGACATAAAGAAAACAACGTGAATGATTGGAGTAGATAGCGTTATCATTGCATCAATCGTACACGGATATGGATTTCGCCTGTGCCTTCAGGTTGCAGTGGAAGCCATCCATCGTAGAATAAGGCGTCATTCTGGATCAGATCCCATACGTTAAAAGTACACTCGCCAATATCTACATCCGTAAAAGTATTCCAATCCCTGACTTTGATTTCGAGCATGGCGGGCTTGCTGCTGTCATTGATGATTCTCGTACGCAAGTTTTCATTCCTACATACAATGGAGGCGTCAATGATAGTGAGCGACCGTTTTTCTCATCTCATCTCATACGTACCATTCTGGATGCAATGTCTTTTTCATGGATCGTGTCTTGTGGATAACTTTATCATCAAGCGAAACACGAGCGTAAGGATCACTTGTACCCGATCGATCCATTGCCTTGAGTCGTCGTGCGCTCACCAATGTCACTTGGAGTGCAGCTATGTATCATATCCCAATGTCAATAAAAGACGTGTGTGTGGCTGATCAATCAACTCACCTGTGCCTTGAAGCGATTCAAGAGGTTCACTTTCCTCCATAATCTTTGTGCTGATCGAGCTTGCATTGGTGCTAAATCGTTTGATAGCTGACATGCTGTGGCCAAAGACGTCTTTACCAACACCAAAGACAGCACCAGGTGCTGAGGTAAACATGCGTGTAGTAGCATTGAACAATAGCTGACTACCAGTACGCTTGCGTGCCAATAATTGGGGCTGCCATAGTAAACGAGCTTTGAGTGATGATTGTGGATGGTCCTTCATTTTGAACGAAAGGTTTCTTGCAGCAAAGCTTTCGAGGTCATTGGCACCGAAAAGGATCTCGCATTCGCACATCATGCGATCTTTACCAAATTGGTCCCAATCATATACCTCGGCCGTTAGTTTAGCATCGATGCGGTTGGGCTGCATAAAAGTAATCGTTAATATCATCTGCGTCAATGTTTGGTAGTGCACATACCACAGGAACAGTAAACACCTCGTCCTTGAATTTAGGATCAAGTTGCTTCTTGTAAACTTCGGTCTTGTGTACTTTTTGACCATCCAAGTAAAACACGACAAATGGATCACTGGTGCCAGATCGGTCAACAGCTGGTAAATTGGATGCTGATAGTACGGTGACAGTGAGGTTGCCTTGATCTATTATTAAGAGGATGAGTGAATAAAATGCCTTGATGTGACGCACATAGACCACAAACACACACTTACTTTCTAAGCTTTCCTTAGCATCCAATTTAAAATGGACAACAGGAATAAACTTGAAGCTCAATGTAACCGAACCACCATTGCCATCAATAAGATCAAACGCTTGTTGGTCACCGTTGCCAGCCATGATGCGACGCACAATTTCACGCACAGCAATGTTGTAGTATCCAAGGCCACCATCCACCTTTTCACCACGACCAGGACGCACACGCACCATCAACTTTGAAAAGTCAAGCTCTTTAACGAATGCATCGCCTGTTTCATTAAAGAAAAGTTGACCCGCCTTGCGTTCAGTGGTAGTAAATTGTGGGTCATTCGAATCCAATAAAAGATCAACCTTGGCTTTGATGGGTTCTGGAAGCTTGACTTCATTCACAGTGACACACAAGACGCCTGATTCATATGCCATCAAATCCACTTGTTGTTGGTCACCCTCATCCTGAATAGTCGTATACTTGATGCGTTCACCATGGAGATCTTTGGGAGGTTGTACCACCACAACTTGCTCGTCTTCATCATTGGTGGTGTTAATGGTACGTGTTTGCATTACAGGGATAAAGGAAGCTGTAATGTGTAATTGGCCCATGTCATTTTCCACTGTACGATCAGGGCTGCTGAGATCCACCCATTCATCGAAGACGCCACATGCTTCATGATACGTTTGACCATCCGCCATAGCATGTTCCTTGACAATGCGCTTGAGAGACAAATCGTATAAGCCCATGGATACGTCACTGGTGATGCTATTGAAATCCATGACTTCAAGCACCAAGTTTTCATAAATGGAATGCACGGGCACATATAAGGTGGTGTCCCATTCAGGATCCAAATCATCATCACGATATTCGGTTTGTGCGCGTACTTGTGTGCCAGAGAGAACGCGTACATAAGGATCGGATTTGCCCACTGCTTCCACATTGACCAATTCACGTGCTGCATGAATATGCAATCGTGCCACACCAATAGGATTTCGTTGTTGACCTGAAGGCATGGCTGGGGTGGCAAACATGTCTGCCATGACAATGGGCTTCCAAGTAGCTGATAGGTTGATATGGCCTGGACCATCCTTAAGACCCCACCATCCAACACCCATTGGGACTTGTTGCAGCAAATCTTCAAGCATCATTCTCCAACGACCAATTACTTCATCATCAGCGAATTCCTTGTTATCCACCACCGTCACTGATAATTCCATCTTTGTACGATCGGCCACAAAAATCTCAACGGATTTGTTCCAACGTGGGTGGCTGCTACGCTTGAACACCGCTGTGCGCATCCTTTCACGTCCATTGACACGTACAATAGTAGAGGCATTGACGTAATCGCCTGCAAGGCCACTGCATTCATTCACAGTGAGTTGTAACACGCCGCTATTTGAATCAGCAGCTGGCATCGTAACAGCACCATCGGCATCATGCACAGGGCGTGAGACACTGAAATAACGCATGTCGCATGCCACTTGACCAACAGGTCTTCCACCACGTAGCACGGTCAATTGCAATCCTTGTACAGCTTTGCGTGCTGCATTCTCCACCTCAGTCAAATCAAATTCAGCAACACCAATTTGTGAATCACGAAAACCAGAATTGTAATCCATGACTTGGAGATAGAGCGTGTCATCAAGGTTGTTCAATAAGATAAAGTGGGTCTCATTCCATCGTGGATTGCTCGTATCATGGTACATGGACGTGCGTGCAAGTTCAGCATTACGAGTATTGCCAACATGGAAAGTGATGTATGGATCAATGGTGCCAAACAAGTCGACCTCCTTGAGATTGGTTGCATTGTAGATGGTCATGACCAGGACACCATTGGCTGAGTGGATATCGGTGGTGCCGGCCATCATTCCCGCCACATCCAACTTGTATACATTGGGAGCGTACATCATTGGTCCTAGAGTTGCATGAACTTGTTCTTGCACAAATGTTTGCAGTCCCGGGATCTAATAACACACATGCATAAGGCTCTTTTTTTTCTCTCACACCAACCCATCATCCGTATATTACATTACAATACAAGATGACTTACATTGTTGATATCAAAGCCAAAGGTTTCACCTCCGACAGGTTTGAGTGCATAATCAAAATGAGGCTTTTCCAGGAACGATGCTTCAACCGTCTTGATGTGTGGGAATTTTTTTGACAAGGTCAATGTCAAACGTAGCTTTCCCTTGAATGATAAATCTTCCAATAGGACGGGCATGCCTGCACCAAGAAGACCTTTGCCGACGCGAATGGTGAGTACAATCTTGGGACGCACATGGGCCTTGAGATCACGCTGAGTCATATCGAGGACATTGGTGGGAGTGAATGAGATATCCCAATCCATGCACTATAATGATGAGGGGGTGGGTGAGGTAGGCGTACAACATGATATGATATGCATTGGTTTACGTACCACAACATTGGGCTCAGTACGGGGGTAAGTCTTTATGCTGTCAATCCGGAAGGGTCGGTTGCCGAGTGTAAATTGGGATAAACGGATCGAGTCCAAAAAGGAAGGAGTGGATTCAATAAGAATAGCATCGGCAATGCCGATGATTTGAGCCGAGAGAATAGGTTCATAAATAAGCCAAAAGCGCTGTACAAAGTGATTAAGCCAATCGGCCGTTTCACTGAAATCGGTCAACATGCGTTGTTCAATCATGGCGTGTTCCAAGTCGCTTTTTGCATTGCGTTTGAGGCGTCGTAAAGATCGTCTGTAACAGGTTACTGAATAAAGTTTAATGTCAGTGTATGTGTGTCAAGTTGTGTTGCATTATAATAAACATTTACCGAGTATGCCACCCACGATCAAACAGCCTGGAAGTCCCCCTCCCATCTTGGTCACCATCCATGTCGATATCACTGAAAACATGATCATGCCTGCATGCTGACACCACTCTTCGCAATACTCTTGATTGGGTATAATCAGCCATCCTGCATCCCTCAACTTTTTGGGTAACAATCGGGTCCACCAGCTGCTGCTCTTTTTTACATTGTCAGATGATATATCTCCATTGCGCATCGTCTCCTCAAGTGCTGCTGCAAGCGTCGTCGCAATCGCCTTCTGATCCGCCTTGCTAATGTCGACATTGAATTGCTGCTGCTTCACCACCACGCGATCAGGAGTAGCTGCATTCTTGCCACCGTCATGGGAACCGGGTTTGGACGATCCAAAGTTGGGTGCTGGGAACTCTACCAGTGTTGGTGACCTTTCGGTGCCAGGTGATGGTGGTGTTCCAGGAAGAGGAGTTGTTGGCGATTCATCAAGCGGATCCATCACAAAAGAGAGAGAAAAAGAACAAATGTATAAAAGTGTGTGCTGTATGTGTATACGCGAAATAAATCAGGGGTGATTAAGTAGAGAGATGATGATGATGATGGTGGTGGTGGTGGTGGCAAATGATGATCGTAAAAGAAAAAGAAAAAGAAGGGGCGTTCAGGGACAGGAGCAACGCTTTTTTTTTATCTTGTTACTTCTTTATCTTTTAAACCAGCAGTAGTAGTAGTAGCAGTAGCAGCAGCAGCTGTAACAAATGTCATGCTTTTGTGCATCATCCGCAATCTTTGCTCATTCTGGGATAATGTGGTTGACGTGTTGTGTAATACGAATGATCCGCTAATGGTCTGCAAGTGTAAATAATATGCGTCCCTTTGCTGAGAATGAGGATCATGCATACATGTCATGCTTTTTTTACCTTCTTCACTCAGCCTACTCTTATACATTTGTATATCGAGAATAGACTTTTTGTCGTTTGGCACATGTCACCAGACACCCACCCCCCTTTTGCATATGGCGATCATACTCTTTGCGCCTCTCTCTCGCAAAGGTAGCACATGCTATGCCGAGAAGATCAAATGACTCTGACACATAGTGGATGAAGATGTTAAACAAAGCCAATGGAAATGGTTGTTGAACAAATGCAGCGACGATGATGTAGATGTTGTCGTAGTGTGCCTCATTTCAATTGCCCCCCGATGCCCTATCCACTTTTGGGGATGAAAAAGAGCGGAGACAGCAGGGATGTCTGTGTAGCCAAGAAAAAGCATAAACGGAATAGTGGATTTGTGTGCTGCCTCAATTCCACTCGGTGATACTACTCGCCAATTATAAACAAACAAGGTGCACACACACACACGCACGCACGCATGTTTCAACAAAATGCCTCGATCGACATGAATGTGGGAGACCACCATGGCGATGTGCAATGGTCATTGTTATGATTGTGTTTAAAGGAGCATGTTGTGTTTGTGTATCTTTATTGTGATAATCCAAACATGAGCAAACAAAGAATACCGATATGTATTGATCCGATTGATAAAATGCGTGTTCACAGTAACATTCTCACAAGTATACCATTGAATAACATTGTCATAGGCAAGCATGATTGTTATATATATGAATAAAGGAGTGTGTGTGTGTGTGTATACATTTCTGGTGTGTTTCTCGGTGTTTCTTTTTAGTACAGCCCGACGAGCTACGGGCGCTGCTCGTGGTATAATATGCTGCCCTGCTGGCTATCTATGCCATCATTAAGCACTATCAAGGTTTTCCGCACATGCAAAAAACGTCACGTTTTCACCAACACATAGCCTGTAACGTATAGCCTATAGCTCTTCTCTCTCTTATACATTTCAGCCCTCAGGGCAATGGTGACATGCTTAAGCAACATTACGAACAGCAATTGCCGTTTACCGCGGTCAACATGGCTGCTGCCTCTCAGGAACCTGCCCCGCAGCAACCACATCCTCATCCAAATCCGGATATCGCGTCCTTATCTATGCAGCAGCAGCAGCAACAGCTACAACAGCAACCAACCAACCTAGCACAACACCATAACCACAACCACCCACAGCAACAGCAACAGCATGAACAACAACAACAAGGAACACTTGTTTCTAATATCGCCCCTGAAGCCCAATTGCCAAGCAATGGAGGCATGGCAACCCATTCAAGTGTCATTCAGGCAAGTGTACATAAGCTATATATGAATTGGATACCGCTAACAATGGATACAATAGAACGAGCAACAGCAAAATGGTAGCGTCGTCAATCCAGGTCTTGCATTGATCGATTCTGTGTTACAGCAGAACATCTTGACTCCAGCTGGCAGTGCTCATACGACACCATTGGGCTCACCTCTTGATCCACAGCATCAAGTAATGCTTGCCTTTAATCAACAATCACGACAAAGTGAGCATCGATCATCATTTCAAGGGGGACAACAGCATCCAATGCAACAACAAGAACCACATCCAATCATTCAAGATATGATTAATAGTGCACCTCCATCACAGCAACCAGCACAGCAACCGGTAGCACAGCAACAACCACAATCACAGCAACAATCGACCGTGGATCAACAACATACAACAAGTACGATGCCAACCACACAATTGGATGCACATCAGATGGCCGCTGTGGCTGCTGCAGCTGCGGCTGCACAAATGAATCCCATGTTATTGGGTCAACAACACCCCGCCGCTCAAAATACTATCGATCAGAATTCTCAACATTCTCATGATAACGTCACACAGCAACAGCAACAACATCATCCATTGCATCCTGTCATGGTGACAACAATGAACAATAATGCTGGTGGGTTGGTCATGCCAGCTTCTTGTCAAGAACAACAACATAATGCAACAACCATGGCTTTGATTCGAGTCAATCAACCACCACCACCATCATCCTCGTCAGGTCACAAGCATCCAATGCAACAACAACAACAAGACAATGATCATATACGCAAAAAGATGAGACGCAATACAATGTCCTCTTACCCAGCACATTCAATATCGATTCAACAACAATCATCATCATCATCTTCTACTACTACCACCACCACCAACAATGCACCTCAACATGTGACAGCCACACCAATGACTTTTTCGGTGGTTCCCAATAGCAGCAGTAGTAGTACTACTACTACAACAACAACTCCATCTGCATGCTCTGATGATGCTAATATTCGTCGCTTGACAAAAATACAACAACGACGTGCATTGGGTACTTTACAACTACCACCACCCCCTTCACCTGCTGAGCTGTGGTCAAAGATTCAATCAGCACCGGGTCGTGGCCAAACAGTGGAACGAGCTCCTTTATCAGCCAAAGAATATGAGTCCATGTCACGTGAAGAGCTCATTGCAAGATTGGTGGAATTGGAACAAGAAAAACGATCAGGGGAATCTATATCAAGTAGTAGCCCGTCTGTGAGTGTCAAGGATGGCACTGGCAGCGTTGGCGGTGGACCAAGTTGTAGCTATGGCAATGGTGGTGGTGATGCTGAGTCCACCTCCTCTTCAACAGCAAGCAAGCCAATCACATTGACATCATCATCAAGAGAAGTTGGCACAATCAAAGAAGAGGATGAACCCCTTCCAGATGACGACAACAATCCTTCGTCAACAAAAGAGGAAGAGGACGATGATGAGGATGATGAAGAAACCGTCCATCAAGAAGTAATCTGCAGGTGGAAGGATTGTGGTTCCAAATTCGACAAATTACAGCAACTTATTGATCATCTTGGTGATGTTCATGTGGGCAGTGGCAAGGTAAATATCATAGTAGCGCGTCCTTTGAGTATGATATTAATTGTAGTATTTAGCCCACGTATTGCTGTGAATGGGAAGGATGTCCTCGCAACCAAAAACCTTTCACCAAACGCCACAAAATGTACAATCATTTGCGAACGCATACAGGCGAACGACCTTACGTGTGTACTAAACCAGGTTTGTAATAAATGTTGTCAATCACGTGTAAAGCAACACCTCAACTCATCATCAAACGATACATTTACATAGGATGCGAGAAGCGATTTTCACGACCCGATTCCCTGACAACGCACATCAAGACACATTCCAATATACGACCTTTTATTTGTCCTGTGGAAGGATGTGGAAAAGCCTATTACCATGCTCGTTCTCTCAAGAAGCACGAAAAGACGCATGAGACACCCAACGAATTTCGACGATATAGCGGCGTCGCTGGTACGATGCCACCTCTCAACTTTGTCCATAACAACCATGACCAAGAGGAACAACCATCTACCACCACCACCACAAACACTACAACTACCACCACAACTGCTACTACTACTACGACTTCTACTACTACGGCTGTGACTCTACAACAACATCCGATTGCTCTAACATCTACAACAACCACTGTACCTCCTCCTCCTCCTCCTTCTTCCACTTCCTCGCATACCGATCATCCACAAGCACAACAAAATCCATTTGTATCCAATGAATCATTCCATGTATCGATGCAGCCGCCTCAACAACCACAACAACAGCAACCGCATATTGAAGACTATACCCCGATCCTTGCATCCGATCAACAACCACAAGAAGCATTGATTGCTGCTGCTGCTGCTTCTACCACAACGACACAAATACAAGAAAACGATCATCCTTTACAACCACCTCCCACGACTACTGCTGGCTTTTAGTTTTTGTTATCTCTTCACCGTATTAAAAAAAGGGAAAACAATGTTTTGTTTTCTCACTTCCTCTTTTCTTTTACTCACCCTATATGCAACGTGTGTGTGTGTGTCTCATTCAATTCCTCGGCGATGGATCTTGTGCATGGTATAAGCTATTATGTAGGGTGGAGGGTCCAGTTTAAAATGCAATGGGACAAGCGATTTGCCATAGAGGGGGTCGGTATTGTTTTACATTTCTCTTTTTTTGGTGGGTAATAGGATATATATATACACACAAAGATGCACAACGGGATAAATCTAATGCATGGTATCGATGGCTTGGATCCTTGATAATGATGTGGGTTGGCAACTATGTACATTAGAGGAGGTGAGCGTCGTCGTCGTTGTAGATCGACCAAGAAATGAATCATTGCTTACCAATAGGGACACGTTGTCTTGTATCCTAAGATCCACTGCTCAATACATGCCCTGTGAAAGGTATGCATGCACGGAGCAAGATGAACAGGTTGTTCGTGTTGAGAAACAAGGGTATCATAGCAGATGGGACAAACGTCATTATCTAGCATACACCAATGAGTGGTCATGAATGGGCATGAAAAAGTGCTTACAATCCAGTGGGCGTGGGACAGGGCAAGTAGTGGTTGTGGCGGTGGTTGTTCTTTTGATGGGAAAGCAATGCACAAGCCGTTCAAATAAGGAGACATGGGATGATGGGTCTATATAGGATGCATCCATTGGTAAAAAGGTATTTTTCACACTCACACGCATTCTTTTACCTTGCGTGCAGATGTTTGGCGATACACTGGTTGATGTTGTTGTTGTTGCCGCTGATGCTGGTGGAGTAGGAGGGGTAGGAAGTGGATGATGATGACGATGATGATGACGAGCCGATGCAGGAGCTGCTTGTACCGATGCAGAAGACTATAACAGCCAATGTATGTAAGTTACTTTTTATCAAAGCTTACTATGAAAAAGTCAACGCAGGACATACATACCCCTTCACGTATAGCTACAACAAAAGCACCAAGACAACGATGACAGATGGGAACCAGCGTGTCACTATGCAAGTGTACCCACACCTTAGCTTCGCAACCATAGCAATAATGAGTTTTTCGTCTTCGTTGACAAGGCATTCGTCTTTTACGTAACGAGATAGTGGTGTGTGTAATCATATTGTTTGGATCGCTACATGTGTTGGAAGAAGAAGATGATGGTGCTGGTGTTGAATAAGATGACATGAGTGGCGTTGTGGATGATGATGATGAAGCCGCGATAGGACAATTTTGTTGTTGGCAGTAGGGGCTCAAATGAACAAGAGGCATTGTTGTTGTTGTTGTGTAAAGGAAAGTGGTGTGTGGGTGGAAATAGTTCAATTCAGGATTGACTTTTATATCCAAGTACTTGGGATAAAGAGACAAAGTGGCTGAATTTACCATCCATCTCATACATACATAGTACACTGCATGCATTGTGTATTCCATGTGTGGGCGTCGGGGGATACTCTTACACATCAAAAGGAGCGTGTGATGATGAAACGTTGTAGATCATGCGCTTGGCATTCAACAAAAGGGAGATGGTGATTGGGGTTTTTGTTTATACGGTGGACACGAGACCCATGAGCCAAGAGTTTTCACGTACGTATTCGTATGGTGTGTGTCCCCTTTATGCACGCACTAATCCATCACAAGCAAGCAAGCAAGAGTAAAGACTGCTGCCACCAGTGCCAGGGAAAAAGAAGACCCCTGCCCGCCCATCATGTAAGGTTGGTTGCATAGGAGAAGCCTAATTAATCCAGGTCGCGTTTAGAAAGAGTCACCCTCTATGTACTCTTGTTCTCTCTTTCTTTACCCACTTCCTCCACTCCACTCCCTCCCTCCTCATCCTCTTTCCTTCTTTTTTTGAGCTCCAACATTTATTTATTCGTCAGACCATGAGTCACTTAAATTCAAGGCGACGACGTGAATCTACTTCAAGCGATGTATCATTTCAAACAGCAGCAGGCAAATTAGCTTTTTCTCTTTCTCTGTTACGATCCAAGTACCCAATGCTAATCCTACAAGGCATTGTATGGTTCTTTTCTTTTTCCCAGGATCTTCATCACCCGTAGCAAAGAGTAGGAAGCGAGATCGCTCGCCTGATCGACATTGTGACCCACCCAACAAGCATCGTCGACAAACCACCAGTACTCAGGATACACGCAGTTATCATCCCCGTTCCCAACCTAGCAACCATGCTGCAGACCTTGACCCTGAAACGCGATTGATATGCCGTCGATTGCCATCCCATCGTATCACTGAGACCCAACTTGAGGATCATTTCAGTCGCTATGGCGAAGTATTGGAGGTCGTTATCAAACCCACCTACAGCTTTGTTCAATTCACCAATGCTGACACGTGCTTGGCTGCCGTACGTGGTGAAAATGGAAGACGTTGTCATGGCAACACACTTTGTATGTACAGGAGAAGAAGGATGGGAAAGATGACAAGGACTAATGATTGGATGTTTTAGATCTTGAAGTGTGTAGAAACCGACCAGGAGGCATAGACCGACGACGCCGTGACAATGATGACAACAACGAGCGATTAGTCCATGTACAACACCGTGAAAGCAAAAAGAATCGTCATCGTCATGAACACCCATCTGAAAAAGAAGCCGCCCCTATTGTTCAAATCCTTGCCACAACCGATGCTGATCGTTCTTATTTGGATCACGTGCTTCAATGTGTTGAAGATCTTGGTATCGACACCCAAGCCGTTTACTATGACCCTGAGACCACCTCCAAAGATTTGGCTGTCAAACGAATGATTGTTAAAGGCGTACAAGCTGTGATTGTCATTGAACCCGGATATGAACTTAAGGATATTGCGGATCTTCAAGTGTTTGAGCGTACAGACGATACCAAAGACAGCAATGTTAGATTTGATGGTACGTGTGGGTGTGATGTGTTATGCGCAAGTATTACATGATTGGCTAACAATGTATGCCTATAGAATATGAAAATGTTGGTCTAAATGACATCCTATTGATTGTTCATCGATCACTCTCAAAGTCCAATGGCCAATCCAGCCCACTCCAAGAGTCTACTACTCCCTCTCATCTCTATGCTCAGCAGCATCAACCACCTCCCATCGCACCTGGTGTCCCTCCTCACCAACCATTTTCTCTTGTGTCTCATCAACAACGACATCCAATGCCACCATCTTATCCTTATCAACATCCAGTGCCACCACCACCACCATTGCATCATGCACCACCACCTCCCATGAATGGATTACATCCACCAACAGCATCCGCTGGTATCCCTTCTCCATTCCAACAATATCCCCCACCACCTATGGCAGCACATGGTAATGGTAATGGTAATGGCATTATCCCTCCACCGCAGCCTTCTAGTGGTGCCCCTATGCATAATGCACCTCCACCTCCACCTCCATCTGCCCATGCAAACAGCAACAACCTGGATATTGGAGCACTTAATCATACAATCCATTTATTGCAACAAGTAATCCAACAACAACAAAGTACGCAGAAATCTATCAATATGCAAGAACACAATGCCACACTTGCATCCATCCAACAAACATTGTCATCCTTGATGTTGTCACAGCAACAACAGCAGCAGCAACAACAACAACAACCATCCCAACAAGGAGCTGTTGCTACCCCACCTAGCAATGTATTGCATCAAATGGCATCCCAATTATCAGCTCTTGCTGCTGCTGCTGCTGCCAATGGCTCTCCTTCAAGTATCCCACCACAACCACCACAACCACAATCTGTGGATTATCCCTCTTTTGGTGGCTACCCACAACCACAACAACCACCCGTTTCCATGCTTCAGCATCCCCATCATGGCCCTGTTCTCACAGCAACACCTACCTATAACCACACATCACCTTCCCCCTCCCCTGCATCCCCACATCCTCCTTCTCATCAACAACAATACCCTACAGATTCATCTACCATGATTCCCAGTGTTAACGAGCTTTTAGGAAAGATCAAGGACCTCTCAAAGCAGGTGATGCCTCCTTCATCTTCATCATCAAGCATTTCCACTCGAAATCCTCGTCGACGTACATAGCAAGCAATTTTTGCCGTTTATAAGTTATATAATTGTGTGTACAGAATCTAGCTTGTAATACAAGGTATCGATCCATGCAGTGAATAAATCCGTGACCGTATCCATTTCTTTTCTTTATCTCTTTCTCACGCTTCCATTTACATATCATGCATACGCTTTTTGTGGTGACAGGGGCTAACCGCGGCTTTGGCCAAGCTATTACAAAAGTTCTCGCAAAACAATACCAGCCAACATCCAACAAACTTTCTTTTGTACTCGTGGGTCGTCAAGAAGCACCATTGCAACAAGTAGCCAATGACATTCAACAACTTGGTTCCAACATTGCGACTCATGTTATTGCCAATGCGTCCATTGACTCGGCAGTCGCCACTCGAGATACCATTTTAGAGCCACTCCAAGCCGTTGTCAAGGTAAAGTGAGTGCGTGTGAGAGTGAGAGAGATACACGTGTACTAATGATAATGCATGCATGGTGGTGTCATCCTATAGGATATGCAAGACCCACCATTGACTTCAGCCACGTTGATCAATAATGCAGGATCCACAGGCGACTTGACCAAGCAAGTATCCGATTATGAAGCTGAGGAAATCCAGGCCTATTTCAATGTCAATCTTGTTTCTTATACCACTCTTGTGTAAGTGTTCATTCATCACCTCCCCCCTGGATTCAACGGAGGTAGTACATCATCATCATCATCATGGATGGATGGCGTATATCCCTTTACAAACCAACCCCCTCTCATCTATCAAGACGACTTATATGAATATATCCTTTTCTTTATAGATCAGGATTCCTGCGATTATTCCTTCCCACCAAGACTCCTATCACATTGGTCAACATTTCATCCTTGTTGGGCGTCCAGCCTTTTGCTAATTGGGGTCTCTATGCAACCGGCAAATCGGCCAGAGATATGTTGTTGGGTGTCGTTGCCAAGGAACATGAACCCGTGAGTTGTGTGCCATTGGAGATAATCATGCCATGCTAATAGGATTGGAACCTTGTAGACATCTGTGCGCACATTATCCTATGCCCCTGGTCCTCTTGACAATGGTCTAATGAAAGAGATATGCGAGACATTGGGTGATCCAGAACAACGAAAGTTTTATAACGAGATGGCAAAGGAGGTAAGTACTGTAATCGTCCTCCCCCTTCAACGACGTAAACTCTAAACAAAGAATCATAGAACAAGTTGGTCAACATGGATGAAACAGCTCAAAAGTTGGCGGATTTACTCTACACAAACAACTTTACATCCGGATCCCATCTCGACTATTATGATCTTTGAACGTATTCTTGTATCCAAGATATAGAGAGCAGTGGTTTTTCTCGGTAGTAGAATAAACCAAGCTTCATTCACCTACATACTCTTCCACGTTTAATATTGCCATAGCAACACCTATGAATGCATCAAGCTGTTAAACGTTATGTGTTACTCTTCTAAATGTTACGTGTGTATGCTCTTGTAAGCAACAACCCATCACATTATTCTTCTCCACGCTTAATGCCCATTGCCTTCTACTTGATGTGGGGAAAAATAAGAAAAGGCAAGCATCAGAGGTTCTTGAACTCGCTTTCATCAATGGAAACGATTGCCCAACGTGATCTTTGAAGCTGTCTCGCTAATCCACGTTGTTAGTTTTCTAATAGATGCCACGCATAACTGCCCTTTTGTGACGAGGGATACTGTTGTCAACTTTCCACGCTTGGATCTCATCTCCTCGCTCCATGCATCATCACCATATGTACCTCCTCGCAAATCACTATGATGGAATGTACTATAGATTGTCAACTCCCAATGGATGCTACTCCTTGGTATACATGGGAGGCATCCATGTAGTAGTGAATAGCAAAGGTAAACAAAGGTGAACTTGATATGGGGATTCGGTTACTATAAGGTGATTCGAAGGCTCTTTTCGGCAGTTTCGAGGATGCCACCATTATTCTACTTGTACCCTTTCATTGTTTAATGGTCGTCAATTTCTGCACTCTATCATTCCAGCAGCATCCATTCACAAGATTCCCGAATTTCTCACCCAACAACAACCACCATGTTATTCCTTTTCCCAATTCGTGGTTGTGATGTGCTCAACACCTTTTCAGTCATTTCCATTTATAAAAGGTGTCTTGTTTTACGCTGATAGCCATTCGTTATTGTTTCTTTCCTCCCTTTCCTTCTCCAACCCCCCAAAATGGTTGGATCTGTTCACGTTGCTTTCACACTCCCTCGATGTACAATATCCTAAAGGCCTGTCATTATCGAATAAAAGATGACAAAGATGATTGCTTTACACGCATAGTGATCAATGATGGTTTTCTTTGTCTTCTACACGCTGAAAGGGGAGGCTACAGGAAATTCTCTGCGTGACCAACAAGTGTAAAATTGGGGGGAGCTGCCAAATATCTTGCAACTGCTGCTGGCTGTCCTTCCAACCCCTCGATCATCTCTCTCTTTGCCGTATATATTTAGAGATGAGAGTTTGCTTTACACACAGTCCATGCAAAATTAAGGAGCCAACGGTTCCTTGCTTTTTTTTGTTTCCTAAAATGATATGACTCAACATTTACGATGCAGCAGCAGCAACAGCAGCAGCATCTTCTTTTCTTTTTTTTTCTTTACTTTTTTGCTTGCTTTCATGCTTGTAGATGAGTGAGAACGATGATGAGTCTACCACGGTTGCGGCCGAGTCACCCGACATGACAACAGTATTACGATCGATTCATAGTGATGAAACACAATTACGCACCCTGGTGGTGGTATTATCATTAACAGGCGGCCTGGTGCTTGCCTTTATCCTTGGATTCGGTATCTACTTGTATTGGCAATGTTGCTCGTCAAGAAGACAGCAAAAAAAGCAACAACGACACCACCATCATTCTACAGCCTCATCCATGACAACGATAGACGATGAAGAGAGCAGTCTATACCATAACAACCATGCCGCTAAAAGCCGATCCATGGTGATTGTTGATGTATCCAATGATCAGCAGCAACAACAACAACAATACTGCGGGAGCATCAATGATGATGAGGAAGATGGTGTTGGACGAGTTGATGAGGATGAAATTATACGAGCAGCAGGGGCGGCTATGGCTCCGTCAGCTCCTTCTGCCAAAGAATTACTTCATGTACAAGAACAGCAGCAATCTTGTTTCTCAGAATCCTATCATGCATCCACAACCACAACCACGACTACTACTCATACTGATACAACCTCAATGTGGTGTCATTACCATATGATGCTTGATCCTCCACCCCCAGCTTATTCACCTCCACGCGTTGGTGGTGGTCAAGCTAATAACACTACGACCACTACCACTAGTACAACAACAACCACTCCTGTTCTTGCATCTTCCATATGAGCCCCCTCTTTGTATATAAAAAGTCATTATGTGCATTTTATAATATACATCCATATGATGTGGCACCGCATGTTGCATCACAAGTTGCTGAGGGTGATGCCTAAATGTTGTCGGGTCGGGCCGGTGTATGTGTGAGTGAATGAGTGAAAGGGTCCTTATGTATATGGCAAATGACCATGTTGTATCTGCAATGGATCATCATCATTCCACTTTATCTTAAACAATGGAGTAAGTAGTACATAGACAAAGGGCATCAATCGGACACCCATGCTATGCAAATGCATGTTGTACAAGAATTCTCTTTGTCGGTTCTTTCATTCAACAACGACCCAATGGTAACAAACAAATAGAGACACATTTAAAAGTAGTTCACGTGTGTAAAGGATTGGATCTTGACTGGTTATCACTGTCAATCGAAGTTTGATATCGTGGGTTGCATAATGGGGGTGGTGGGGTTGTATTGTATTGTATTTAGGTTATGATGCTGTACACAATGGTACATTATGCATAGCGATCATTGATGAGTGATAACATGATGGGCCGCCATTCTTGCTGTGATCACATGGGTAGATTTTTTCTGCACAATAAAAAAGAACCCCACTGGTCCGTTGACATGTGCTACAAAAAAAGTTGATTTCCGAAAACGAACAACAGTAAAAGAAAGCGAATATTTAATTTTGAGACATGGAGATAATACATACACAGCAAAAGAGAGAGGTAAAAAAGAGAGATAGAGAGATAGAGAGCAGGGAGATCATCATCATGGAAGCGCTATGTATCGTTGCCAAGCTACCATCCTTGGGTACCAGAGATACTCATTGCCCCCAAAAGAATGGGTCTTAGTTTATCCCATCGTTCCTCGCATTCTCGAGCAGAGTGTCTTGCTTGTAGAGTGGAAGATAGTTGTTCCCATCGATGCTCACCCCAGCGACTGCCATTGACTCGGTCCAACACGAACTCCAACAAGACACGATCATCTTCTTGTGTCCAATGGTGCTGCTGGTGAGAGATAAACATGTACGCTTGTTGAATGTCAAGCTCACTCCCAACCATTTCCTTGGATCCATCCATCGACCTTGACGTATACGCTCCTCTTGCTCTTACCTCTTCAAGGCTCTGTTCTTGTGCTTGTTGCAATACATGCTGTACAACATCGTCGGCAGTGATTAAACCAGGTATTCGAGTCCCTAATATATAGGTGTGTCAATATCTATCTTTTCTCATAACACTCGTCCTTGGTTACCAGGGTTTGGAAGTCGTCGTAATGACGGTGATCCGGTATGTTGAAAGTTGCGTATAATGTTGCGAACAGCACTCTCACTCAAGTAGGTCATGTCGGATATTCGAGCAGGACTACAGCCTGCTTGGTGTGCACCCACGACAAACCAGCGTATTGAGTCATGGGGTTGTCGATTTGACGGTCGAATGGGTTGGTAATGACGTTCGAGTGGCCTCATTGTGAACCGAAAGTGGGGGAATAGAAGTATATAAAAAAGTATAGTGAGAATAAAAAAGAATAAAGTGACCTAAATGTGAGGAGGGAGAGAGAGAGCGCGCGCTCGCATATATTGCTTTCCTGTCTCCGATATACAGCTGCAATGCAACATCCCATCACCGACCAGATCCGACATTGCACAATGACACTTTGATGGTATCATTCTACGTACTTTATTTCACATCAAGCCATAATACACTACTAAAGTCGTGCTATTGCGTGGTGTTCCCATCCATCAATCTCCTTGGCAATCTCTTTGGCAATGCCTTGAACCGCCTTTTCGTCTTTGCCTACAACGCTGACCACCACATTGACATTGGGATCACCCCATACCGGATAGCTTCCAATCTTGAGCCCATCTTTTGTTACTCGTGCCTGAATCCTTGCCAGTGTTTGTGCAATAGCTCCTTCGGTTGCCTTGGTAGCCACCTCCATCCGATGAAATCCTCCTCCAACAGATCGCTGTTGCTGATTGATGATCCTTTGCAAATGATCTTCAAGTGAGTCGACTAGCAATTCAAATAGACGTGGTATGCCTGGAAGGATATAAATGTTGCTGTTTACAATGACGATAGGGATCAGGAATTGTTGCTTGGGCCTTAAGAGTTGTGCTGGATAAGGGAATGTAGCTAGTCGTTCGTATCCTTGTCGATTCTTGACATTGCGCTTGTCGAGCATCGCTTGTACACGTTGATGCGTATCAGGATCCAATCGTAGCTCCAATTGATAGGCTTGAGCAATCGCACCATACGAGATATCATCATGGGTCACACCTCTTGTCCTTTCATCTCTTAGCTATCATCATGCAATGCACACACACACACACCCCTTCCCCTTGCTTTTCTTTACCTATGCCACCACTCGTAAATACAAAGTCGTGCATACTCGATAGTCTCCGTACCGTGCTCTCAATCGCTTCGGCATCATCCCCAACTACTTCAATGCGCTTCAACTCAATGCCCATTTGAAAGAGGAACTTGGCTGCATGGGTCGTCGTCGTCGTCGTCGACATGTCAATAGCTCATAATGCACAACACAGTTTCGTATTCGTATTTACCAAGGTACCGTGAATTGGTGTCTTGCGTCTTGCCATTGAGGATCTCATCGCCAATAATACAACATGCGGCTGTCAAGGAAGAAGCTGTCATGGTTCAAGGACAAAGGGAAGGAACAAAGAAATTATGTTTGGGTGACACACAATCCACGCTTACTAAGGTGTTATACGGGTTTATTAGATGACACTGGTATTAGCTATCGTACTTGTAGTTATGGCTAGGATCGATACAGCATGGCACTACATAGCATATAGTAGCAGTAGTTAGCAATTGGACATTTCATATGATTGAACAAAGACGAATTGTTGTACCTTTATTTCCTTCAGGGCCAATGCTCTTTAGCTTTTGTTTGTCTGGACACTTCTTGCCTTTTGGAGGACTTGGGCAGATTTGCTCACAGCATTTGTCTAAGAAAATGATGTTAGTTAATAGTCATGTTGGATCATTTTCATTGTGATACCTACATCCACTGCCAAGATCAACGAGATCCATCCCTTTGGCGCATTTGCCTTTATGCGGAGGTGTATCGCAATCTGCCACTACACCAGCAAGTAAATAACACGCAAGGATAGCCAAGGAGAACCAAGATTGTTGTTTGACCATGTTGATGGCGGTTTTCTTCTTTCGAGCTTATACTTTTTACGGGTCCTGTACTCCTGATCATTAGTCTTTTATAGTTGAGACCAAATGGTTTTACAGGTAGGGGAGCTAAGGGGTGGGTTGTGTTCACATACACCACACCACACGTAAAACATCTCTTTCATCACCATCATGTACAATACCCCTTATCTGAAGCTTCTCTATATACAACCAGCAATCTTTACCTCCGCCTTTCTTGCGCCAATAGTGGTATGTGTCTGCCGTGCACAATATACAAAAGCGGGGAGAGGAGGGAAAAAGACGGGGGTAACTGCCGCTGGGTAAACTAAAGATGATACATTATTCACTTACGGCTATGGATGATGATGGATGCATGAAAAGGAGCACCAGGATGTGGGAGTGACTACCACAATGGTTGCCCTTGTTACGAGGATTAATGAGTCTAGAATCATGATGGCTACTGCTGCTGCCGTCATAGAAATTCTGTAGTTTGGTAAACCATGGCGGTGAATGTATGTCGGAAATGCATTCCTCCTGAGATTATGCAGCATGTTGCGAAAGACATCGAAACTTTCAAAAAAAGCACTCTTTGAGCCAACCGATGATTAAGCTCCCATAGTAACATCATTTGTATTGAATCTAAAATTACACAAAGAATAGGCAGGCTAGCAATTTCAAACACACACACGCACGCACGCACGCACACAATCACTCGTAGTATGATAACATAAAGGAAGGGTGATTAAAGCCTCGTTTGTAGTGAGTGAAAGGTGGATGAGGACAAAGAAATGCAATTCATGTAGTAGTTGGGTTGCTGCTACACACAAGAGAGCCGTTTTTGGTTGAAGTATGTATTTCGTATATCGATTATTGTCCCCCAGATTGGGCGTTGGCATTGGCAACAGCTGTACCACCACCTTGAGCGTTAGCGTTAGCGTTGGCTTGGGCGTTGCCGCCGCCTTGAGCATTTGCATTTGCGTTGGCTGTTGCATCGGATGAGGGTGGTTTGGGTACGCAACAAGGGCCTACATACGCTTTTTGTAAATAAAAATGATAGCATAATGGATGAAGGTATATAAAAACTTACTGCCATCGCCAACAGTGGTCAAGTCATTATTGGGTGGACATTGATTGTTGCCGTCAGGTGGAGTGGAGCAATAGTTGCATTTGCCATCCTGCTCAACTACTGGGCATGGTTCATCGGCGATAACAGAACCAAGTAATAGGATGGTTGCCACGCTAAGTGTAAGAAAGAAACGTTTCATGGTGTGTCAAAATGAATGCTCGAATGCGCGTGTTCCATATCCATCCCCTGTTTATATAGTATTCAATCCTCCCCCAAATGTGAAGCTCATTCTGTTTTACTCCTCAGCGCACTTGTACCTTGCCTCCTATTTTCTTTGTCTTTTTATTTTCTTCCGTTCTTTGTATTCGTAATCCATCAACGTGGCTCGTACAGGAGAGATCGTCGCCTTTGGGAGCTAAAAAAAAGATACACAATCTTTTTATCACGAGCTGTTGCTAGACTAACGTGCGTGGTAATGAGCAACTTTGTGTCGTGGCTATGTACAATACAACAACACTGATATTCATTGTAAGGATTGATTTCAACACCCCCATTTTATTTATCTCCACTTTAGATACATACATCCACTGCATAAAATGATCGTATCTATAAGTCATTGTCTTGTACATTCAAAGGAGAAGCACCTATTACAAGTTTGGTTATCAGCATCGACCATTGTTATCCTCATCTAGTAATGGTGCAGGATCCTCGTATTCACAAGCTGATGTTTTGTCTGTGGTGTGCACGGTTAACATCTCCTCATTATTCTGCTCTCCTCTTTAGGGGCATTTTCTGGTTTTTCTCTCATGATCTTCAATACTTGCCATTGTTCTTTGGTCTGTTGATGCGGTCTGTGCATGTTGATCATCATCAGTATCGTAAATTGCTGTTGCTGTATGTTACCAAACAATAGTCATAAGGAGCTCGCTTCATAGATGATGATGGGAGATTGCAACTCATGAACAACGACCACTGTTGCCAAGTGTGTAAGTAACCATGACAATTAACAATATCACTGCTTCCGCAAGGAGTATGTACAAAACATGTAAAATGCTATTTATTTACTGGCTCATCATCGACACTGGAAGAAGAAGGTAAAGGTGTCTCGATACTTTCAGCAGCTCCTGAATCAGTGCTGGTTGTGGATTGCCTACAAGATTCCTCGATATTCTCGCCAGCTGCTGATTCGGTGGTGGCTCTGTCATCGTCATTATTGTTGTCATCGTCGTTATTGTCGTTGTTAGATTTGCTAATAATCGTCTCAACCGATTTGCAGAACCTGGCCCAGGCATTGCGCACAACAGCTGTTTCTTTCAATGGCTTCTCCTAAATTGTTGGGGGATAATGACGTTAGGCATCACAGCTGTTTTCCTATTGCACATGCCCGCTTTACTTACCTTGTTAATATGCTCAATCAGTTGATGGATTGCTTTGAGTCGTTCATCGCTTGCATCAGCCAAATGAAGTTTGCCTAACAAATGCACCATCGTTTTGCGTACCACTATAAAAGAAAAGATCGGGTAAGATTTTTGGTGCATATACATACATGATCCCATCTACTTACAGCCACCATGCTTCACAATGGATTCCAAAGCGTCAATAGCAACATCCGCATGTGCATCATGATCGACCTGGTTCTCATCAGCCAATTTGATTTTGCTCCTATTGTAACCATGATTAGACTTTCCATTCCCCTCCCTTGTCACTTTTAGACGTACAATGCAATTCTTCGAGGATCGGTCCAATCCGCCAGCATATCTGAAATCTGGGCAGGGTTCACCATGCGTTCATCTTTCTCCAAATCAGCATATGTATCGCATAATTCCATCAATGCCTTGATAGCAATCTAGAATAAATCCCTGGTCAGTGATAATGAAATCTCCCTAAATACACAATCCAGTACCTTGACCATCACGTGCTGGTTTTCATGTGATGAGTAGCAGTAAGCAGGGAAAAAGTAGCTAAGACATTGCTGGATTTTGTTGTCATCAATCGTAGTTGGGAAGAAATAGAGCACCACAAGGAGTTTGAGGATCTACCAAAAGCAAAGTTGGATACTGAGGTTTCGATGTGACCAAATCATACTTACTGCTTCGCTCTTGAATGAGCGTGTCAACATAAGCTTTGATAAACCTTCCACTGCGATTCCTTGCACTTCCACACTGTCATGGTCTAAGCAATACTCAAAGAGTTGATCAAGAGCCTCCTCCTAAAAGAGCGAATCAGTGGATCGAGTTGGATGACTGAAAGTGAGACACTTACCGATTCCAGCTTTTCGAGAAAAGATGGCAAGCCATAGATCATGATCATATCAAAGATAATCTAAGGTGATAGCAATTTAGATTTATAGGAAGCCATGGATCAACGTCACGTACCATCAATGCCTTTTGTTGAAGTTGCTCGTGTCCGTTCTTGAGACAATGCACAAACAGAGGTATATTATGGTGGCCGAGATTCTGAAGCAATCCTATATGAGTATTCATGGCATCCATGCCTGCCAATCAGGAACTAACCTTATCAAGAGCACAAGCAAGACCAAGGCAATGCAATCCCTCTTCACGAAGAACGACTTCCTTGCTTTGTACAGAAGGCACAATCAATTCGTTCAAGATACCATAGAGCGTTGAATTGTTTTGCAGCGACTACAGTGGACATTAGGCTTCAAATGGTAATGCCATCGATCCACCCCTCTCTCTATTTACCTCCTCCGATAATTCAAGCATGTGTCGGCAAATGGTCAAGCATTTGAGATGAAGCAACATTCCTTTCAATAATCGGCTTTCGGTATCTGCTGGCTCCTCATCTTCTGATTTTATCCGTATGTGCTCGCCATTATCGCTACCGAGACGGGCCCTCTTCGATGGTGTGCTTGCCTCCTATACATACCTTGTTAGCCAAGAAGAATCCCCCATTTAAGAATGGCATCATGTACCTCAATGTGACCCGTATCCGGCATAGAAAGCTCTTGTATATCTGAAATAATCTCAATCATTACCCTACACACACACATACCATTAACAAGCGTATCCAAGATGATTGCGTTGATATCCTTACCGTGTAAAATCACGCTCATCTGGGGAGATAATCTTAAAGAGCTCCACAATGATTGGCACGTATTCATCATGTAAGTGCTGATCCATCAACATTTCACCTATAGGATATGTTTAGCTCTCATATCAGGATCCAATACGCTAGCATGTGGAACTTACGGAGTAGCACAAACATTTTCCGCCTGCCAACTTCATCAGCATAATCAAGACATTTTGCAATTTCCAACAGCTGCACAATGATAAAATCGTAGTCGGTTTGCATATCGTCGTCGGCACTCTTGCGTATATCCCAGCAATTTTGTATTGAAAAAGCGTGGCGTGTCACTTCCGGAAGGATCTCATCCAATTTCTCTTCCATCTAGAAGGTGCATACTACCGATTAGGATCATGCAGCTCTACTACCCAATATCATCCCCCTCTTCAAATGACCGACCTTTTGTGATTTAAGAAACTTGATAAACACCTTAGCCATGAATGCGCTCTCTGTTGATAAGTTCTCCCAGAATTGCTCTATGTGGTATCAAATGGCCATCAATATCACAAGAGTAGAATCTCCCATTCTCATCATCGTACGTACCTTCAAATTTGATCGAGTTGACAATATCGGTGCGTGCATTCAAGAAAGCCGTGAGAACATCATCCGCAATGGGGCTGTCAACAACATCCAACCGCTCCAAAAACTAGCATTGCCATGAATCAATATGATGATCGACACGATGTCCATACCCCTATGCTTACCTCCAAGAGATTGTTGTCCGCATGACGAATCCAATGATTAGCTAGCATTCTGCTGGCAGCACGTCTGACAAGCCGATCTCTATAGACAATAACAAGCTATCAGCAACCCCATACTCATACCTGAATCGGATAAACATACCTGTCATTGAGACCCCATTTGAGTAAATCATTCCTTTGTTGAAGTGTGAGTGTTCTGAAATCATCGATCTCTGCCATGGGCTTCAAGAAAACAACTCGACGATTGATGCCGTCAATATCACGTGCACGTTCGAGGATGTATGGTATGGTCTCATCAGTTTTGTCAAGGTTGAACAATACGACGCGTCGAACTTCACTATCCAACATGTCAACCTTCCATCATTTTTCATCCAGAACCCAAATAATACGTACGCGCTAGGATCATGTTGAAGTAACCACAATAGTTTGCCAGCAATGTTACGACCATCCTTTGGATCGACTTCGTCGTCGGCACTCTGTAATCGGGAAAGAGCGGTGGCTGCTTGAATGCGAACGGATGCTTCCTTATCTCTGATTCTTCCAAACAATGCCGATCTCAATTGTTGATAGAGCTCCTCACTATGGTAATAGGTCAATACCAAGAAGAATGCCACGAAATGAATGTTGCTTACTCAATTTCACCGAGCGAGTTGATACTAAGAGCAATGATTTGACAACACCGTAAACGCACAGGTTTATGCTTGGCTTGCGTGCCACGTAGTAAATGCCGTAAGAGATGCTCCACAAATCGAGCTGATAGATACTCGTTTTCTTCATTCTCATTATCATCCTCATCTTGCTCATCATCCTCGTCGCTATCCTCGGTGGTATCTAGATGTTGTCAATAGCATAAGTCTCGTGTCGTGCGTGGATCATAGGAAAAGAGAACGCACCTAGTTGTTGTGTGTACTGCATGAAGGTAGCAATAAAGCGTACAATACGATCGGCGTGTGGCTCACGTTTACGAACGTTCAGAATCTTGTTAATGTTGCGAATGACTTCAGCGTTGAACTTGCCCTCGCCTTCAGGGTCGATGTCATGAGGGTGACCTTTCCTGGCTGGTGAATTCAAGGCACACTGCTCTTGGATCTTGCGTAGCGCTACTGCATGCTTTCGCTGTGTTGCATTTGGCTTTTGTGCGTCGTTGAATATCTGTGGAACCGAGGTTGAAAGGTTGTTGATGGCATTCTGTTTGCGAACTTCTGCTGATGTCGGTGCCATTGGTGTAAAGGAGGAGATAGACAAAAGGTCCCAAAAAATTACTGGCAGGCGCGTGTGCGACATTCACGCGCGTGTGCACAAGTCCGATCCCTTGATAAAGGACATGATCACTTTATCCATTCATGCATCATCCTCAACACTTAGTATTCATTGTCATCACCCTGTATATGAGAAGGGATATACCATTATGCTCTTTATAATACTATCACTTTGGTTGGTTACACCATCAGTATACATCGTGATTCATTGTTATCCTTTAAACATGAAGGCTGTTGTCACTATGTAACACGGTCATACGTCCTTCTTTCTACTTGTATGCATATCATCATCAATGACCTTTGGTAAGTCTCAAGGATAGTATTTATTATGTGATCCCCAAAATGAGGGTACCATGCATTCCTCTATGTAGCTCACATCATTGCTTTACTGCCACTTGAAATGCTTATTGGTGTCTAATGACATCCATTACATACGAACGATTCCACTGCTCCCGCCCATCATCTCCATCATTCAACTTTCTTGATCCGAGGGGATTTGACTGAAAAACGCTCAAACACAGAAACATCATCCAACATCAGAAAAATCAATTTGGTGAGTTATTTGTAAACTGCTGGTTGATAGTCCATTCCTCCCAATCATCTTTGTTGCCCAATCCAATGCATGTGAACGGTTGTCCTGCTCCAACCCAACATCTCCATCATTCAACTTTCTTGATCCGAGAGGATTTGGTTGAGTTACGCTCAAACACAAAACATCATCCAATTTCACAAAAATCATTTTGCAAAGTTATTTGTAAACTGCCAGCTAATAGCCCATTCCACCCATTCACCTTTGTTGCCCAATCCAATGCATACGAACGATTGTCCTGCTCCAGCACATCATGTCTATCCTTCAACTTTCTTGATTTGAGCTAACCTGGTAGTAAGCCAACGGCTGTTGTTGGATCATCATTATCATGTAAAGTGTAAAATGGCACACACCCTTTTGCTATACGTGAGGGTCATTTCTTTTATATACGTGTACCTATTGTCTATCGTGAGGGTGATGATCATGATGGGTGGGTTGTGTGTATGTGGGGTCATTGAGTGGCCTCAGTCCAATAGCAGTAGGGGATTTAAACTTGGGGACGGTAGCTTCACGACTTGAGACAACGCTTCTCTTCTCTTTCTCCCTCCTCTACTTTTATCCTATTCACGACATCCCAATCAAGGTAATGTATTATCAAAGAGTGCTCTTGTTGGCTGTGAGGTATAATGTAGTTCTGAACATGCATTGTCAGGGAGTTAGCTGAAGATGAGCGTGGTGGGTGGTTGGTGGTTGCCATGGCGATATCGTTGCTTCCTCTTGTTCGTTGCTATTCCCGCTCTACGCTTGGTGTCAACAGGTACATTCAGAGTCCAATGTTGCAGCCGAATTGGTTCTATTGACGCGTCAGCTTGTATAGAGGGCAAGTTTGGTTTCAAGACGTTGGCTGGTTTGGCGTTTTGTTTCGGCTCAACTATACTACACCATGATTTTTGGGTTTCCAGTAACCAACAACAACGGGTCTTTGTGTATATGGAAAGGCAAGTACAATGAAACAAACAATGAAAAGGGTGTTTATTGTGTGTGTGCTAATAATGAATTGAATAGGTTTCTTTGATCAGGCAACGCAACTTGGGGCATCATCATCATATCTTTGGGTTCAAGTCCCAGCCTGTATCAAGTATGGAACGCGTCCAGGGCTCTATAGGCCTGCGTTTGAGTTGATGGGTCGATGATGATGGGGTTTTGGAAGAGCATGGTCACCGTGTTGAGGTAAAAGGGGATTTGCAACAGCTTGTGAATGTGTTTAACCAACACGGTCTTCTCGTGACAGCCACGTTCTTTCCCTTGAGGATTTCTTTTCATGTGGTGGGAAAATGATTGGAAGGATTGGGGATCATTCTTCCTTTGGAGAGGATGAATGAGGACGACTATGAGCCTGGACTCTACGTAAGTGATGTCCTTCCTTGCCATGGATCGAACTGACCTTGCGTGATTCGTACAGTGCTTTCTCAAGAACAAGGGATCGCCCGACGTTGCTCGTATGGTGGTGATTTGGTTTGTGAATTCCTTCTGATTTGCTTTCTTCCTTTGAGAGGATCGCCTAACGGTATACCAAATCGTCATCATTGCGGTACCAGATGGTCTAACTTGCCTGCTTTCTTATTTGTAGAGACGACGATTACGATGATTACCACATTCACAACAATGACGATTACAATGATCACCCCATCTACTACAATGGCAATGATAACGACAACGAGATTCAAAAGGAAGCCTGCAAGATCCCATTCTTTTCAACTTGTGAGTTTTTGGATGTTGGTGTGACGGATGAGATTGACGACTGGTGACGAGTACGAGTACGAATACGAATGATGACGGAGGACGACTACGACGATGGTGGTGGCAATGTACAGTACATAGCAAGATAGCTAGATGAAATAAAGTATTGTTTATTTATTACACGCTTGTTGGAGGTTGCTAGCTTGTGGATTACATACTACTGCTTCGAAGATGGAATAATAAAGGTGGTCCGGTTATCGGTCATGCAAGAAGTACATGGCTTTTGTGATACAATAAGGAGGAGTGGGAAGTGGGATGAGCTTGAGAAGAGAAAAAGTGAAGAGATCCCTCCATTGAGTTTCAGGATGAGTGACCCATTCAATATGTATATGTATCTTTTTACATATACAGATTGGTTTATGCAGCTCGACTTTCTTCTACATGCAAATGTGATGCATACCTTGACACACCTTCATGGTTGGATGCTGTTTACTTACGTACCTTCATAAAAGGTAATCATCATCATCATCATCCATTTGTGTAGCAACCTGTCAAGGACGTTTCTGTGTAACCACCACGTGCGGTTTCACTCAGCTCTTCATCTTTCCGTTAATGCAGCCGACACCATCCACTAGGAAAAAGCAACTCCATCACGCTTACAGCATAGGTAAAAACATAAAGACGCGTGAATCTCTAAACTTTACAATCAAACGTGGAGTTTTTATTAGAGCAATGTGCTCGGCTTGGCCAACAGCACCTTGGGTGCAAGTTTCACGATCAAGCTTGCCAATCCCAGATTTCGCAATGTTGCCACCAGCCAAACTGGATCTGGGGGTCGACCTCTTCGACGACGACGACCAAAAAATATTTTTTGGGCTAGTTGCGACATTGAACGCGAAACTTTCACCCAAGGTGCTGTTGGCCAAGCCGAGCACATTGCTCTATTCAAAACCCCACGTTTCATTGTAAAGTTTGGAGATACAGGCACCTTTATGTTTGT
>NW_026695467.1:0-30479 GCF_029851405.1 Lichtheimia ornata | reverse complement strand
TCCCCCCTAAGTATGCCCTCCCCCCCTGAACAAAGAAAATATTCTTTCTCTTTACCTTAGTACAATACTTTGATCTTCACCGGTACGACGCATATGAAAATAAGCACGAGCAGCCAAATCGTAGACATGCGGTTGAAGCATAGGCTTGTTTTCAGAGACATCTCTGTAACCCACATCGGCATACGTTTGCAGAGTCGCATCGTTCACAGCCTCCAAAGGTTGGTAGGGGTTGATGACAATTAAATTTGAATGGCCGGCCCGGGTATACACTTGATTGCGCTTGTATCGACTGGATAAAAAGTTGGCGATGGTGTCTTCGGACACACTCTGGTTCGGTCCCGTCAATAATCCCACCAGATCAGTGCGTGAATCGTCTTGCATCGTCTTTGTGATATGATGGTGTATGTGTCTTTATATATAAATGTGTGTGTTGTGTGTAAAATGGATATATACTATAAAAAATGGTAAGTAACAACACGTCGTTTTTGATAGGTATCCATGGAAGTAGTAGTGACATTTACTTTTTTGTGATGCGATGGCTCCGTGGAAACGGGAGTGGGGGGAAATGGTGATGGCTTAAACGTACAACACAAAAGCACCCAATGGTGGTTCAATGGGAGGGGAAATGAAAGAGAGATGCGATGTAAGGAAAAAAGAGAGAGAGCGAGAGAGAGAGCGTGACAAGAAAAAAAAAAAGACAAGGAAACTCTATCAGGTCCTTGTTCCGCCCGATGATAAACGCTGTGGGTGCTGCTGGTGTGTGTGTGCGTGCTGTTGGTGAAACTTTGAAAAACTGCTATTTTTGTATCCCATCCAATTTTAGAGGTTTGTCCTCGTTTAAAAAGAATCCATAGCCATAGCGTGTGCTTGATGATCTTGAACCAATCCTCTCTTGGGAGGTGATCTCGAGAATACCTAATTTTGTATCAATGCTAACAACGTTTTTGTACTCGTTCTCTTCCCTACCATCATCTTTATCCAGGAAACCCATAGTAACGCACGTTGAAATAAATTGGATCGATATTGCCATTCTGTGGAACCTCGGACGGAGCGTGGATCCCATATAAGCAGGTGATGATGGACACACACACACAACATCCTTTTTGCACATATTCATCTCCTCCTCCTTCTCCTACTGCTGCTGTTGCCTTTGTCCATCTCTATCCACACATTTCCCCCAACCACTCGAAAGGGTTCCTTGTTTCTCTTTCATTATGTACAAATAGGTCGTACCTGAAACATTCGCGTTGAGTGTCCGCTGCATTTTTTTCCCCAGTAACAATAAGGTGTTGATGTCGGATATACTACTGACTTTTAATGTAGATGGGTTGCTTGCCAACAATAACAATATGTATTACCAACATGTGTGCATGTGTGTGCGTGTGTGCGTGATTGTGCTATGAAAAGGAGGGGTGTGTGTGTGCGTGTGTGTGTGTGTGAAAGCAAGTATTTACAGCATAAAATGATAAAAGAAGAAGGATACTATAGTGTAATATGTGGTGTGAGAGGAAAAGAGGGGGGTATTGTTCATTTTACTTTTTTCGAACCGATGCATCAAGTGCAGGTTTGGGATCCAGTCCTAATAGTTCGCATGCTTGCTGATAGCCTTCTCTGGATTCCTTGATTCTGCGCGCATTCTTCTTTTTGCGAGACATTGAAAGCATTTCTGCGTCTTGTTGTAATTTACCCAGGGTGTGAATGTCACTTCCTTGTACCCAGCCCCTACATGCAAAAGCCCATTGTTTAGTTTCATGCGCATGCTAAGCCCGCCCATCACCATCATCCTCATCATCCTATGCTTACCATTTGTGTCGTTCAGGTACCTTGTAAAACTCCACAAGATAATCATCCTTATGTCTTTGAGCTGTCATAATGTTGCGAGTCATCTCTACAGTGGATGGGTCGACAATCTACATACATACATGTGTGTAAATGTACAAACAAGCTTCCAAATAAAATAGCAGCAATCTTACCATGGCAGGATGGGGTGGGAATCCACGAACACGCGCCCATACAATCATGTCATACTTGATGGCGGTAGGTGACTCAGGCTTAAATCGACCATTGTTGGATGGCTTTGCTTTTTTGGTTGCTGGTGGGCTAATGGGTGCTTCGCCATCGCTATCTTCAAGATATTGCCAGCCTGGTGGTGCTTTGCGTTTCCGATCCACTTTGTATTCTCGAGTATCAGCACGAGCCGCATCCGAATGCCACATCAAATTACGTGCTTCGTTCGAGTTGCGTTTACGTAACCGCTCAGGTGTAGGTGCAATAAGCCCATCCGTTCCCATACTTCGTGTACGTCGTCGCAACGGGATTTTGCTTTTGCCTTTTGATACGGTGGGTTCTGATTTGACTTTGGTGTCCTTGGTGGTGGTAGAAACGGCTGCTGCTGATGCTGCTGCTGCCTTTTCTTTTTCTTTTTGAATCTTGAGCTCCTTTGCCTCTTCTTCAGCTTTGGCGGCTGCTGCTGCTTCTGCTGCTGCTACAGCTTTACGAGTCTTTGGTTCAGGGGGTGGCTCACGTTCTTGTCGTATCCGCTTAGCCTCTGCTGCTGCAGCTCTCTTTTCACGTTTGACAGCCAGTGCCTTTTGTCGTGCTTCTTCCCTTGCCACTCGTGCCTTTTCTAATTCCTCTTGTTGTTCAGCACGTTGTCGTTGTTTCTCCTCATCTTGTACACGTGCAAGTTCTTCAGCTTCCACGCGTGCTTTTTCAGCTGCAATCTCTTCAGGCGAAGGAACACGCACCATGTTGTATTTGAAAATCTCGGGATGAATGTCCACTGCAAGAATACCCGTTTCATGTCTCAATTCCAATCCTGCATATTCTCCTTTGGCTCGCTGAATCATATCCATTGCCACCTTCTCCAATCGTTCAGCTGTTCGATAAAATGTTGTCTCAGGCTTGTTGTAAGTCATACTGTTCTTCCATATCAACATGATGTCATGCTCCACTTGATCAATGCTGCTATACTCGTGATTGGCAAGGCGCTCCAAGATATCCGAAAATGCCATAGGCGTCTCGATAATGTCGGCATAATCAGGGGCCACTTCAGGTGTCACCGGATAGCGGAAAAGTTCCTTTTTATCAGCCCTATCACCATCATCATATATTAGTAACATGGTTGCAATGATAAACATGAACCACTTACTCAATCAATTGATCGACGACAGGTCGCATGATGTATTCAACAGGGAAAAGAATCATCTCCAAGTACGCCTTTTGCTTTCGTATCCGCTCCAGCTTTTGCTTCTCGCGCTTTTGTACTTGTTCAGAAAGCATTCGCACCTTTTCCAAATCAGCTCGTAAATTCATCATTGCCTTCGCCTTATGTGCCTTTTCCACCTCCGTCTGCTTGTGTTGTGATGAGGATGCTGTCCATGGCTATATGCACAATAAAAAAATCAATCAATCAATCAATCCTTTGAAATAATACCACTAGTATCATTACCTCCAAATGCAATCGCTTCAATAAGGGTGCACCACGTCGTGATTCACGCTTCAAAGACCAATAGCGACAAATGCTGGTGATGAACTGTGACTTTTTGCGAAGATTGGGTGCTTGTCGTACACATTTCAAATTTTCCAACTTGTTGATAATGTATTCGGGAGCAATGGGAGCACCAGCTGAATAATGATGTTGATGTGCACGAGCTGCCTTTGAACTGGGTAAGAGCTGAGTGACAGCAGCAGTATTATCGCTATTGCTGCTACTGCTTTTACGACGTTTCTTTTTGCCATCGTCCATATTGTCCGAGTCACTCGATCCATTCCTCATGTTTTCTTCAAGCCGCTGTTGCTGACGAGCTAATGCATTCTGATTCGACTTGTTGCGACGATTCACAGCTGCAAAGTAAGCTTGGGCATTGGCCACCGATTGTTCCACATTGACATTTTCCTTGTAATCACGTGGCGTGTGCTTGTCACAATAAGCTTTGAATACGACGCCATCATAATGAGTGCTGTGAGATTTCATTCGCATGCATAATCGAGCCCATCTCGCACATGTCACATGGAAGGCAACAAAACAGTGCTTATTGTCGCATTGGATACACGCACCATGCTTGCGTCGGCAAATGTAACACTGCAACTTCCATCGACTCTTTGGCACATTTTCAATATTGTCAATGGGCTCCATATAAACACTGTTGCTCAACCCAACTTCCGGGATCCAAATCGCACATAGCAAATGGCCCCACTTGTTTGTATTGGTTTGCTTGAATGCGCCACCTTCGTTGGGACAAAAGATGCATGATACTGGATTCTCGGGCGACACGAGGCATTTGCGACACAACCATTGGCCTTCTGGGATATAAGGAATGCCATAACAGTCTAGTAGTAGTAGCAGTAACCAAAAAAAGATCAATCCCACTTGCATCGCTTTTTTCGCTATTCCCTTTTGCTTACCTTGATGTACAGCAAGATTACACCCATCACAAAATACAATCGCATTGCTATTCTCACATTCGGTATCATCACAAATAGCACATGCTGAGTCTTCTGGAAGTGCAGGCTCATCCGCCAATTGCTTTGGAAGATTCTTGACCTAATAAAAAATCAACCCTTTAGTGTCTCATTCTCTCTTGCTTGGTATTGCCAAACTTACCAAGTCAAACCATTCCTTCTCCAGTTGGTCAATGACAGCTTCAAATAAATCACACGACACTTGTCCCAAATTGTCCTTTGCTCGCTCTTCATTCAGCATCCGCAACCATGCTTCATCTATTGTAATATCAATCAATAAGCATCCATCTCTTTTGGTCGTCTTTCTCCCTTTTCCTTACCTTGTTCATCCATATCATATTCGATCGTATTCATAAGATCAGCTTCGGAGGGTTCTAATTAATGTGCAATGAGTTGACCAATCATAGACATCTTGTATCACACACATGCACATCCACACGCACAGTGCCTCTCTCTTTTTCTCTCTCTCTCCTTCCTTTCTCTCTTTCATCTCCTATTTTTGTCCTACCAATATACCGAATGTAATGGTTTTCAGGTCGTTGAAATCCAACATTGGTTTTCTCTGTTTCCTCTCCATCCACATCCACATCTTGATCCGTGTCATGGGCTGTTGTTGTTGCATCATCGGTTGTATCCACATCCACAATTTGAAATGCGGGTTTAGGCAATAAGTCAAGATTCACAACGTCATTGTTGACACCTGCTTGAGGACGTGTTGACAAGGCTTGATATATATCACCTTCCTTTTGATGATCCACAAGATGATGATGACGATGATGCTCTTCTTCTTCTTTTTCATTTTCTTCTGCTGCTGGTTGTTCAACTTGATCTGTTGACGTTGCTGTTGCTGCTGCTGCTGTTGACGATGATTCAGTGTCAGATAAGGAGGAGGAACCGTTGGCAAGAGGTGGTGTCTCAACAGTGGGTACTGCTTGGTCATTCGTTGGTTTTTGTGGTTGTGGTTGTGGTTGTTGCTCTTCAGTATTAGTAGTCGTAGTCGTCGTAGAAGTAGTAGTATCAGTGTTATTGACCTGGACGTCGACAATGGCAAGGGGTTCCTTAATATTGAGATTCGGAAAGAAATCTTTGTACGATCGTTCTTCTCTTGGCTTGTTGGAAGAAGTGCTGTTGCCATTAGTCAATTCGGTTGTCGACGACGATAGTGTAGGATGGGCTGTAGTGGGTGTAGTGGCAGTGGTTGCATCACGATCAAGCATGGTGCTTGTAGAAAGTTGCCGGCCGCGTAAAAGGTGTTTCCTTTGAGGTCTTCCGCGACGTCCCCCTCTGATGCGTGCTCTGGAGGGCATCTTTAGACAATCAAAGGCGTAGAGTGCTCAAATAGGGTTGTGTATAAGTGAATGTGTGAAGGAGTTGAAAAGGGAAAAAGAGAAAGAGAGAAAGAGTCAACCCACGACGGGTTCAAAGTAGTATGTGTGTGTGTGTGTGTGTGTTGTGTGTGCGTGCGTTTAGGGTGGTGCGAGCGTGTGTCTCTGGGTATACGTGCCGTGTGCTTATGCTCTGAAAAGAGTGAAAGAGAGAGAGAGGGAAAGACGTTGTTGATAAAAAGGTATCGTTCCAGTCACACATAAACGCGTTATTGTTAAAAGGGTGATAATGAGTATATATATGTGTGTGTGTTGTGTTGTGTTCTTTCTCACTTGCAGACTATTCTTTTTGGTACGCTCATATACACACTCACTTTCAAGCTCTGCCGCTCCACACACGCAAACGCCAAGGTGGCCCAGTGACTTGGTTTCTAGTACCTTCTTATCCTCCCCAATAATCATCATCACCACCACCACCACCATCATCAATCATCAATCATCACTATCACCCATTACCCATCAACTCTTTACCCATTTTCCTTACAATACAATCACGGCGACATTCCATGTTTACACAAGCTGTCATTAAAGAAGGTTACATAGCGGGGAATGATTGCAGCCTTTTAGAGTTCACACGGTTTGATGCAGAAAAAGAAGCAACATGAGTGACAATGTATCACAAGAATATGATTACTATGCAATGCAAACAGGCCCCCCTTTCTATGGCAGTTTCTCAATGCGCATAGCAGCATTGTATCGATCCACTAGGCTTGAAATTTACCTAGCCTATCAGCAACTAGCTTTGGATTCCTTTGTCGATTCTTCCCCCCCCCTTATCCCCTTTTTCCCTTTCATTTTGAGATCTTGGGATTTATGATCTTACATGTATAATGGGCATTCTCCTATGCTGGAAAATCATTCTCGTGGATCGTATGATCTATCATTGACGTCTCGGTAAAACTATCATCAGCGACCCATCATCCATCCCTAACGTATCACCTAAAAAACCTTATGCTTGTGGAGCAAAAAGCACGGGTGACGACCACGTTAATGCGTTTTATAGATACATTCACGATGTCCACAGGATAGCCATCGAATGCCACAATCACTATTATGAATGATCTCTTTATGAGTACATTGTCCATTGTAGTCAATATCTTTTTCCGATAAACGAAAATATGAAGAGTCATTTTGTGTCAATGGATCGAAAACGTAGCACACCGATAAAGCGCACAGGGCAAATCTTTTTGGTTGGAAAAGCGGTCATTGTTATATCCGAAATCACCTAATACCGAATTTTTGCTAGTAGTATGAGATAACCCACAACAATGGTTCACATGCACCACATGGCATGACGATGATGGCTATCTATCCAAATCCTCAAACTATATTGAATGGCCATAATCGTATGTGGTATATGGGACTTCGCATGACGCTATGACTGTTGGCTCGCCAAAAAGGCTTCCTCGGAAAAGAGGGCCATCCCACCCATGTCTCGGTAAAATGATTTGCAAACCTGACGCTGCATAACTGTTGTCAAAATGAAAAACGCATAATCTCGGAGGAACAAGGCTAAAAAATCCAAAGGCCTGGATTTTCGTGGACTGATCATGTGTTCCTGCTTCATCCGATATGTTCATGTACGTGCATTACCAATGCTTAACGGTTCTTTTTATTTCGCAATGATGGCGTGGAGCCTAACACTATCATAGTGACAACGTATTAATGATCAATTTGTAGGGTAATCTCATTGTTGGCATTTTGAATGTAGACTTTATAAAGCACAGATCACCCACGGAGGGGGCGGGAAAAGCGGAAGGAGTCATTTGGCGGCATTTGACGTTTTGACATTTCCAAGTACGGACCAAGTTCATCCGAAATGACACACCCTATGTGTATAAAAATGCATGATGCTTAACGCGTTCTTCCCACATTGCCTTTATCAAATCCCTTCAATCGTCAAGCATCATCATTATCAATATGGACAAGAACTTGAATTCATTCGTTTCGGATTATTACGTGCGTACCACTTGGATTGCCTTTTTCACACAATGGGTCCTTTGGGGCCTTGTTTATGTTGTACGCCATGCCTTTGTGGCGGATGAGGCGGCGGGTGCTGTTGCTGCTACGGCTGCAGCGCAAGATCCTGAAACTGCAGCAACCAAGCATGAAAGCAAGTTTTGGAACCCATCGGCTTCTCCTATTGCCGCCCGCATTGTTCATCTTGATCGCGTATTGCACGAGAATACCATGTTGCTGCTCTCAGTCCTCGTCCTCAATACTTTTGGCAATGCATCCACACGTGCTGTCATGATTCTTACCTGGATCTATTTTGCTTTCACGGTTGTCTTTGCATTCAGTGAACTAATCTATGGCAACCGCTTTGTACGTGTTGGATACAACACTCTCTTTTATGCTCTTACCTTGGCCATTGGAGGCCTCGCCTTTGCTCAAGGATGGTAATCACATCCTCATCATCACCTATTCACACTCCCATAATATTCTATCTTGTACTCTAATAATAAATATCGGTTGTCATGGCAACATGAAAAGTTTAATTGCTTGTCAGGCAGTAAATGGATGTACAATTGGGATGATCAAAGAAAAGTCTATGGAATGGTGCTGCATATGACTATCTTGATGGTGATCATGGCAACGGTGGTCCCCTAGCATAACCTCTAGCCTACACTTTCTTCTATCAATCGATCATTGGCTTGTTGAACACCTTCAGGAAGACCCATTGAGGTTGGTATCGCATATTCAAATTGAAAGATGTTGATATCTCTGGAGAAGAAGAATGGATGTCATTTTGGTGATGAGGAAGGGATGTCACTTGTGCCAACGAACCATTGCTGCTTGGAGTTGATGATGTCCAATCATAGCCCATCTCGTTCAATCAACTTTAGACGCCCATATGAAGCTGAAGGCCGTACTTGTGATATCAAGAGCATTCACATTGATGAGGTAGAAAGAGAAACATTGGCATCTTCAGCGACAACCCGTTCACTGTCATTCCTCATATCATAAGAAGGTTGCATCCATGACACCGTGCCAGGCTTTTCGACGTTGTAAGCTTCAAAAAAGGAATATCGTGGTGCGTGGATTTTGCGTGAGTGGGCGTGTTATAGTGGATGGTGTGGTTGACAGGCTGATAAAGCGATGCATGAGCTGATCGTCCACAATGGCGTCCATAACTCATTCTCTTCATTCAATGTCGAGGCTCATAGTTGTCTTGCTTGTTCAATGAGTGCTGGCATGGCTGGCATTGTGTCGCAATGTATAAAGTAAAAAGGTAGGTTTGCAGAGTTGGGAGCAAAGGGCATTGCCACCCTATATCACCGAATGAATTCACTTGAAGAACCGACCGGAAAATATTTAACCGGGGTGAAAAGTGATTTCGGATTTAACAAAGCGATGTAGCCTTCATGTGTATGATCATAAGATAAGGAAAAGGGCACCATGTCAACCTATCAAGTCAATGCAATACGGCATTTAACAAGTAGATCTCGGTAGCCTGCAAATCATTGTTTTCGACATCGGCTGTAGCAGGTATTTGCGAGTGTCTATCATTATCTTTGTCATGGGGTGTCCCTGGGATGCGCATCCCATTTTTATCCTATGCAAACGAGGACAACTTGCATAAATCAGCGGGCCTTAATTTTCATGCCACTCCTCGCGTGTACTTGAGTGTGAACGCTGGTCTATCTCATTGTTTCACTACTCTTTCCTCCCCTTCCACAATCGACCATTGCTTTCTCTCCCTACTTCTGCGACATGTCCTCTTCCTGTGGATGTTATAGTGCCCTTTTTATTGTTGTCAAAGTCCAGCATAGTACGTTTGAAAAGTATTGACGCGTGTTTATGGCCTGATCCTCATCCCTCTTCTTGCTAATTCACAGCAGTCGATCGGCTTCCCCATTCTTATACACAAGCGAGCCTTGATCCATCTTGAATGGCCAACAGCAAGATTCCTTCTCTTCACTCTTCAAGGTATGTCATGCCAAAGCACCCAATAGGTATTCATCCAAACCCATGATTATGAATATTGATGACAATGCTTACTATTCTTTCAGATGGCTTACTTCCTCTTTATGGCTATCACTTATTGCACGCGTTTGTGTGATATTAAGGTAAGCAAAGAACAAATCCCCTTTCATGATGGTGACCAATGTTGCATTACTTAGCATTGCCTGAAGCAAGATCCAATCCTGTGGGTCCAACGTGTCATCATGTGGTGTTTTCGCTCCTTCATTTTGTTCCACAGCACACAAGCGAGTTCCCATCCTCGAATGACCTGCAGCAAGTTTCTTTCTCTTCCCTCTTCAAGTTGTGCAATGTCAAATGTGTCAAAAGGTATTTGTACAAATGCATCATTATAAACATTGACGATGGCACACACTCATGCTCGTAGTGTCTTCAAATTATCAGCTTGCTTTGAAGGATATCCCGTTATTATATGGTGACAAGGTAAGTACAGAGCACCTCCCTTTTCAACTTACCTTTCAAGATGATAAACAATGTTTCATCCCTTATTAGTGGCTACAGCAAAATCTCATCTGGTGTCATCATCCTTTACGTTGATCCGCAGCAATCATTTGGCCTTGTCATTCTTACACACAAGCCAGCTCCCATCCGCTTTGAATAACCATCAACAAGTTTTTCCATCTTCCATTCCATTCCAAGATATGCCAACCTCGCATCAAAAGGTATTCAATCAAACACATGGTCAAACGTATTGGTGACAATGCTAACGTATTCAAATGCCTGGCCTATTCTTCAAGGATATCATTATTCACGACGACGAGTGATCTTAAGATAAGTAAAGAATACATGCGCCTTGTACATCCTTCCTTGTTGCTAACTAATATCAAATCCAGCAGGAATACCTATCCCATGAGTTTTACCGTAGGTGGCCATCTATGATTGCTCGATTGTGAAAGAGCTTTCTTTACCTCTCCTTTGGCTGGAGGATCACCACTCTAGTTTGGGGAATGCCGGCTGGGGCGAGTTCCGAGGACCACACTTGTTTGTATTTGGGGAGGTGGTGAAGGCCAAGGATCCAGTGCAGACAACTGTGTAGGGGCTAAATCAGTGGATGACCATCCTACGGGAAAGTGTCTCTGCGATCAAGAGCCAGGTATGTGTTATTATCGTGGTTGATGACTGAATGATTCTGGTTGGCTGACATTGTTCTCATTGTGAATTTCCTGGGTGCGTAACTGAAGTCCTATATCACCGCTTCCACCCAATACCCGCCTGTGAATATTTTGCGACTGCATTATTGATCGATCACAGCTGCATGAGATTAGTGTCACCATTTCTAGTATTCATGCACAAGGGTGGTTTATTCCAATACACGTCGTTTCATTACTTTACGCATGATCACAGAGAGCAAATAGAGGCATGAATGGTTGTGGGGATATATATTTCAGCAAGCTACTATTTATATGCATTAGCAGAGCCTTGCACTGCCAAAAGCTCTAGCACCACAATAACCTATCAACGCTACATGTTGCAAATCGATGTTTTCGGATTCGTTTTCTGCTCGAATTAACTTGATCAAGACGTATTTAGAAGCTCTGTGGCACAAAAAGAAGATCAGTCAACGAATCTCACATACACACACCATGCCAAATAGAACACACCTATCATTCAACTCGATCACATCTTGTCGATTGTCGGAAATACAAAACCATGCAACAGGATCAGAATCATCTAGCATTTCATGACCACCTTTCTTGTCCACGTATTCTTGATAATCACGCCGTGTAAAATGATCGAATTTGGAGGTGGCTGTAGTAGTAGTGGTATTATGATTAGCATACTACTACATGATAGTAGAGGTTGGATGACAATCTTACCATCTACGTCAATGGGAGCATGGGAAACAAAGAACATGCCCTCTTTGCCTATTTCTTTGATGTGAGCATAAAGTTTAGAGGGTATTACTTTTTTTGGGAGGGTTGCATTACATGGAGCCGTGAATCTAAAAAGCAGCAGCACATGAGCATGCATTCCATCAATAATGATTCCATCATTTTTCATTTACCCGTGTTGTGGTGATTTAATAATGATGCGTGAAATGACACAGCTCTTGTCACGAAAAATGGGGTTGGTGTAAGGTGATCCACAATATTGCAGGAGAATGTTGATGGTGCCACTACGACCGGAGCTGTAGCATTTGGTTAGATCCAAGGCGTATTACAACAATAACCAAGTGCACACACACAGTCCATCCACTCACCAATAAACAGAATCATCGTTTCGCAAGATGTTTTCCACGCTGTAATACGAGCTGCCAAGAACGCCAACACGAATGCGTGAATGATGTGAAAATAACGTCGTATCATGCATGAGTCATTTACCTGTAACGTCCACCATCTTCCATCACGACACAAAAATCTAATCGGCCATGCGTGGTGGATCGAGATCGACGTATGCCATCATTGTAAAAGCTGGATGATGCATTATCGCCCAAGCAATATTGCAAAGTCCGATAGGAAGAACGACGTAATGTGCGTGTAGGGAAACCTCGTTGATGGAATGCCCTTAAACGACGACGAGCACGTACAGCTTCTGCGGCTGAAGTTTCATCGGAGGTGGTGGCTGTAAGATTACTCGAAGAAGAAGAGGTTGCTGCGGCGGCGGCAGGGATAGACCAATGATAACGTCGTTGTGATGATGGTGATGATGACGACGCGAGGAGCTGTTGTTGTAGTGAACGAAAAATAGGACGATGATGATGATGACGCATTCGTAGTGTGCTGCTGCTACTACTGCTGCTGCTAGTGCTAGTGCTGCTACTACTACTACTATTGGTACTAGTGGGTCGAGATGATGCATGATGATGAATCGGGGATGGGGGGCGTGGTAATCGGTAACGACGATAGGGATCTGAATCTGTTCTTGATAACCATGATGGGTGTAAGAATGCAAAGGGATCATTGTCATCCTCATTGTTGCTATCCAGAAAGGGTGTTGATGAAAGTGGGATATTGGTAGTGGCACTCGTATTACTGCTATTGCTGCTGCTGCTGTTGCTGTCAACGTCAACGTTACCACCTTCTCCAGTGGTGGTGGCAAAGTCGACCATATCGGTAGGAACAAGAATCGGCGAGGCTGTTATGTCATCGTCAATAGTTGGATCTTGTTGAGATGAAGGTGATGGTATGACAAAGGGCATGTTGTACGTGCACACACACACACAAAGGGAAAAAGGAAAGAAAGGGAAAAGTGAAAGAGAAAAGTGCAAGGACAGCTGGAAGGGTCCGCTCTCTAAATGGAAAGCGTGGATGGTGTGACTCTGGAGCACACACACATATGGATCTTATTATTGCTGTGGTGGCTCCTTTCTCCCTTTTCCCCCCTTCTTCACATTTGCCTTTGCTTACCCAGACCTAGATAACTCTTATAATGTATACCAATCATACGAGAACCCGATGTTTCTTTTACAGTGCCATATGCTGGTACAAGTTACTACTACTACACACCGCATGTCAAGTACATTCCCATAAATGGAATACAGGTTTGTTCTTGTTTTTTGTTCTCCACCCGATTCTTGATGCGTAAGTTCGATGATGTCATTCAACCTTTGCATCAACCATCGCTCGCATGTGCATTACAGCTATGACTTTTTTTATGGATCACGGACTTTGGTCATTGCAATGATATGTGCATCCTCTACCGACTACTCTTCTGCATGTGTAGTACCTTAGATAGCTTTAATTGAAACCTAATGTAATACAGCTACGATCTCATGATTGGCATGGCTATAGAGGAATGCTTTATGTATGATGAATTATGGCTTTGTGAAGGTTAAAAGGCTATTCTCGAAGGCATCCAAGACAATGTCACTGTTGTGCTCAGCATCCCTCTTGAATAGTGTGCTACAATATAAGGAAGCTAATTTGGTCAAGGACACCACCTCCACCATCACTACTATCCATTCGCATATTCTTCAAACCATGAAATCGATGACGACATGGATAATGCACTATGCTGTTAACAAAGCAATTTATTTGGCCAACAATGAAACTTGATCCCCCGCTTCTTGCTGGGTAAGACGTGTGGAGTGAGAAACTTGACCATCCTCCGAATGATGTGCGACCAAGCGGCATGATCGTTCGTGCAACATGACAAAGAACATTACAAGGATTAATGCTGGTTGGTTTATTAACTGTAATGGGTGATCGTCTGCTTACTGCAAAACCATATTTATAGCAAGGACAACAAATGACAAAAAAGGAAATGGGAAATGGTTGCCTGGATTGGGCCGCTGTTCTTGTTGATGGGGGGACGCGTTCTTGTCTTTCTTTGTTCTCTCTCCCAAATGGGGCCAACCGAGATTTCAATCCACGAAAGCAATCCAAGTCAACTTGATGGATAAAGGTGAGGGGAACTGGGTACATGGTTAAACGGCGATGCCCATTCAAGCCTGACATTTGAGTAAGCGATCAGCAGCATTTTGACACGTCTTGCTGCAACATGTTGCCTGAACAAGTTGTATGCGACCTTCATCGATTGCCAACAAGTCTGTGGAATTGTTTCAACATGATGATGCCAATAGTGGAAGGTATGAGGGATTTGTGATGGCGCGAGTCAGCATATTGATTGATCGTTTTTACATCAACAAGGACCATGATTCATCATACAAGCGAGCTACCATGTTGTTGATTGTTCGTGGAGACACGTTTCGATGCTATCAATTCTTGTGATCCTCTCGGCTTCCTTGACGACCATTACATTGTTTACAACATTTGGCATCATCGAATGCTGACAACAACAAGGCACCTGCTATCAGCATCCCATCAGCCACACTCGATAGTGTTGTGGAAACAGCTATGTAGACATTGAAGAAAAGTGACATCAATACGACATCCTTACATCACCCGCATCAAGTTTCCCCCGTGGTGCTTGACCACTTTATCAATCACGACCTCCTTTTCACTTGTACGGACAACAATGAACACGCCCAGCTATATATAAACAAGGCTGTTGTCATCAACATTATCACCTATCTCTTTCGTCTATTTGATCATGTACAATCATTGATCCCTTTTGGTAAGTGTCATCAAAGGGGTAGCTTTTATGATCCCACTCACACCGATGCATCCTCATCTTTATGATCACCCATTTACAGTGGGTCCAGGATATCTTCAACGGCATGTGCAAGTCTGAAAGTGTGGAAAATCTTCAAAGTGGGGGATGCGATGATTGGCGTGTCCATGGCAACGGATGATGGTGTGGTCAATTTGGTCTCGAAAATATCGGGGGTCCACTGTAGCAGTGTTTCATTGTTACTTGCTTTCATTGTTCTCTTCGTGACATTTGACCCCACTCCCTGAATGTGATGGTATGTGTGATTATTCTTTGCATCTTTCTTTGTATTTCATATTGATATATAAGTCTAGGGCGTTTGCAAGCTGATGGCATCCCATGGACAACTCAAAGGTCTGGAGGCTTCTTTGCTGGTGACATAAGGACGATGCCCAATGTACGATCATTACATGGGAAGAAAAGGAGCCTTCCAAACAGTTCAAAAGTCAACCAAAAGGTAAGCTAATGCTATATTAGTGGATGGGTAGTATCCAGGCATTAACAACTTTACCTTGGTGTAATAGCTTCAAGCTCTGGCTCACCAGCCTTTCCAACGCTCGGCAGCGATTATTATATCGTTACAGAGCACTGCTACAAAGAAATGAAGGCCTCCCAGCTGGCCTTGGCGCACGCAATATTGGGGATACTTCAAGGACCCTGCTTGAAAAGTTTCAGCGCTATGGTTGGGCCGAAGGAGCCTTCCTCAAAAAGGATCAAGAAGATCAGTTCGCCGCTATAGAAGCGTGGATACAAAGAATCGCCCAAACAAGCACAAAAATGGGTGCTATACAACAATGATGGATTTCCATTGATGCAAGCGGCACCCAATATCCAACGCTTGTGCATCGTGGGCTATATCTTAGGTTATTACCCAATCCTAGCTGCCTTGTTGTTCTTCTCAACAATAAACAATACCATCCTCGAATATCACTTGTTCTTATCACATCTACTTGTACTCACTTTACTAGATAAATCATGAAGACCGCAACAAGGACTACTATACCAGCTGCTTGTCATTTCAAAAGTGCAGTGATTCAATGGCAGAAGGTTGCGAGGTTGAGATAATAAAGTCGTCAATGTTGTCGTTTCCAATTTTACATCATAGACTTTGTTCCCGTACATAAAACCTTATCATGTTCATTCCTTGTTCCTGAAGTATCTTATCCGCATACAATGAGGACCTTCTATGGATGCTATCATCACCTACTACCCAAAGTCGGGGATTTTCAATCGGGTTCCTGCATCATGCTAAACAAGAAGGCTGTATCCAGCAGAGAGCTCCTTTTCCCATTATAGAATACAGATCCCTTCTCATTGTCCTTGATTCTCAAACACCTTGTAAGCAAATACATGCGTCTATTTTTTCCACTTATCGGTACATTTTGATACTAGCTCATTGTTAACGTTGTTATTGGTGTTTAAAATCAAGAAAATCAACAATAGAATGAGATGAAAACACAAACAATGATGGCCATCAACGCCTTAGAAAGCTTGAGCGTACATGCAGTCATTGCATGCAGTGTCTTTCTTTGTATTCTTACCCCACTGCTGAATCAATCCCTAATTGACGTGTTATTCCGTGATCTCTTTCTTGCATCAACCTACGTTTTTGTTTCTTTCCTTTTTTTTGTATAAGAAGCACGCTTTCGTTGTCACTGTAACATCCACAATCTAGATACGTTCATCCCATCATGCGATTTGCTGCTTTTCAGTCATGTTTACTTTACATGGCAGCATCCACTACAACCCTTACTTTGGCCATTGATGCTATATACACATGCGACTCTCCTATTTATTGCGACGGCCCACTACTGCGAACGGTTCAACTGGCACGTTTATTCAAAGATTCAAAGACTTTTGTCGATATGGTACGTACGTCAATTTACGCCATATGCATCATACATGCATGATCTCAGCTAAATATGCATTGAGGGTGGTGGTGGGTGCGGATAAAAAAGGAGAGCGATCTGAACGATTAAAAAAAGAACCCCCCATCTGTTGTTAGCCTACTGTAAAACCTGTGGATCAAGTGCTTGCAGCCTTTGATGACATTGGTGGTGAAAATGCATCCAGAGACGATATTGCCTTGTTCGTTTCCGAAAACTTTGCACCAGCAGGCACTGAGGTGACACGATATCCATTACCTGCCTACGATGATCCTATTTGGTTTGATCAAGTGGACGATCTACATTATCGTGGTTGGCTTGAAGTACTCCATCGCACATGGGGTAACCTCACCTTTCAATATGATGCATCCCAAATATGCGATGGTTGTGGATCAACTTTGCTTCCATCCAAACACCCATTTGTACTTCCAGGTGGTCGATTTCGCGAATTTTATTATTGGTATGTATCGACAACAATGGGATTGACAACACACTCATGCAACAACGTGCTATTTAGGGATAGCTACTTTACCATACGTGGTCTCTTATTAAGCGATTTGGATGAATTGGCACGCGAATTCATCCAAAATATACTGGACTTTGTCGATACATATGGCTTTATGCGTAAGTAGTAATGGGCCTTTTTTAATGGATGCAAGCTGACTTACTCATTTTCATAGCCAATGGTGCACGCATGTATTACTTGAACCGATCTCACCCACCCTTCCTTACTGAAATGGTCAAGGAATACTATGCCAAGACGCATGATGCTGAGTTTTTGATGCAAGCATTACCAGTGCTTGATAAAGAGTATACGTTTTGGAAAACCAACACCAGCGTCCAATTGACTGATCCAAGCACTGGAAACCACTATAAGCTTAACCGCTACATTGTGGACAACGATGCACCACGACCTGAATCCTATTTTGAAGACTATGATACAGCCTACCTCGACACCAAGTATGATGACGAGGAGCTTTATGAGCTCTTTTCGAATCTCGCTGCAGGGGCCGAATCGGGGTGGGATTATTCTTCACGATGGACCAAGGTCAAAGAAAGCCATGATCCACATGGATACGATATTTTACGCACACTCAACGTACACAATATTATACCAGTGGATTTGAATTCATTGCTTTATAGTATGGAATCAACATTAGCTACATGGCATCGTGATGGATCAGCCAAACAAAAGTATTACAAGCGACAAGCAGCTCGGCGTCTTGAAGCGATGGATCGATTTCTTTGGGATGAGGATGCTGCGTCGTTCTTTGACTATAATCTCACGAGCCAAAGTCGTAGTCATGAATTCACACCTGCCAGCCTTTTTCCATTTTGGTATGTAACCACATCACCCTTTATGCCTGACATAGTTCACTCATCACTTTGTAGGATGGGAGCTGTACCCAATCGAGTAAAGAATAATCAAGAGACGCTTCAACATGTATTGGATATGACCCGAAAGGCAATGCAACGGGATCCTGGTGTGCTCACCACATCAGAATACAACACCCATTTGCAGTGGGATTGGCCTAATGGATGGCCCCCTCTTCAATTCGCAGCTGTCAAAGCCATGATGACGATTGGAACCATGCTCAAAGACATTGATCAAAAGCAAAAAACTCACACACTCGCAAGAACACTTGCAGAAAGAAACGCAGCATCAGGCTATTGTTCATGGTATAGAACAGGTGGATCACTTCCCAATGGATTATTGACAAAGCTACCCAACGAAAAAGACAATGGCCACATGTTTGAGAAATATGATGTACGCACCATGGGTGAAGCTGGTTTTGGTGGTGAATGTAAGTAACAGAACACTATACTATATAACCCCCCCCCCACCTTCCTTCCTCAATCTAATCATCATGCATAGACGTTGTGCAGGTTGGCTTTGGTATGACCAACGGCGTGTTAATGTGGATGCTTGACGCATTCCCAGATCTCGAAGCCCCCGATTGTAATGCAGTATTCGCATATCCAATACAATGATGTTGTAAAACAAGGATGGTGGTGGTATTGATATAGATAGAATGCAAAATGTGTGTGTACGAATAAAAATGACATGATCTCTACTACTACTACTATTTCTTGCCCTTCTTCTTTGTCGATGCATCTTGACTCTCGGCAAGCTTTTTCATCACAGTCAACTTTCCAACCGCATTCGCCTTGACCGCCATTTGTCGTTCGATATTGTTGTTGATCTTGGCCGTCAATTGCTATCATACACCCCATGAGTCGTCGATCTCGTCTTTCAATTCCACCCATTTACCTTTTGAAGCTTTCGTTGCTTGACAAGAGTAGCTTGCTTGGGAGCAATCGTCCGTGCTATTGAAATGAACCCATCTCCTTGTCAACAATGGTTTCCCTCTCAACGGGTTGCCATGATCATCGACTTGCCTCCTTTCTTTGGTTGTTGTACTTTTCTGGGTCCCTTCTTTTGACCACCAGCATTCTTTTTCAGCGAGCCTTGCACCATGGTGTCGGGTATGTATCGAGTGAGGAAAAAGAGAGTGAAAGAGATCCTGCTGCTTGAAAAAAATCGGTCTTTTCTGACACTTTTGTTTTCCAGCTTCTCAAAAGGGTCATCATTACCACATCATCATTCACATATGGAGAACACATTCAACACGTAAGTATTAGATAATATCTGTTTTGGCATTATGGAGAGAAAAAAGCTAAAAAGTTCTCATTATCTAGAATAAACAAAGAAGGTGATCACCATCATCATCATTCATTCCAAGGGAAGAAGATTCATTGTCTCGGTGGATCACCATCACTACCACCAAGGTATGTATGGCAGCGACTATAATCAAAAATGACTATATTTCTAATGAAAACCAAAGTTATGATCCGCCGTCAAGAGAAAATACTGTTGTCGCTGGATACAAGATGTCGGGTTGACTTGGCGGTTACTGGAATTGGCAACTCTATAGAAAAAAGAAAAAGTTTCATGCAGCGATTTGCCTTGTCTCACAAGCTCAAATTCAAGTCACCCATTGCTACCATGCACAATACCCCTCTCATTTCTTTTTCCTCTCTCTCTCCATTTTATTTTCCATTCCAGATGCCATGCACTGGATACTACCATTACTTTACTTTACCACTTCACTATTGACTTTGATCTCGCATGCCGCTGATATCTATGAAAATAACGGGATACCCAATTGTACCAAGCCTCCGGGCGATGCTATGAATCTAAATCCGGTCGCTATGAGAGATCAACTACGCTTTGCAGTAATTGCCCATTATTCGATCCTATCCACTTTTTTCCACAGTCCAGAACAAGCCGCACGGGATGCAGCAGCGATTGTCAACGTTGATATTGAATGGCAGCGTCATATCGTGAACACGGGTGAAACAATGGCTCAAGATATCGTTGATGCCGTGGATCGGGTATGAAAATGAAAGAAAAAATCGGTTTCTCACAAGACAAAACTGACAAGGGATTGGTTACACACATGTAGAATGTGGATGCGTTGATTGTTACTATCCCTGATGAGGCCGTCTATCAAGCGGTGGAACATGCCATGTCGAAAAACGTGCCCGTGATCGTATTCAATTCAGGCCTTCAATATGCACAACAGCTTGGATTGACACGTGTGATGCAAGATGATGTCGAAGCAGGGCACATGTTGGCGCGTGCATTGTACAACCGAAATTACACTCGGCCCTTGTGCGTCCATATTTCATCCCAGAATGATCTCGATCAACCTGTCATTGATAATCGCGTTCAAGGCATCACTTCCGTATTCGGATCAACACCCACCATGATGACCGTTTATAAAAATGACAATCAACAACAAGCCCTCAATACCATCAGGCAGTCCTTAATGTCCAACGAATTCGATTCGATCATTGCCATGGGTGGCACCGTAAGTAAAAGAAAAAGAACATCCAGAAGAAGAAAAGAAAAACCTTATTTTTAATCTCATCTTCAACATTATTAGCCAACGACCGATCTAATGACGGAGGCAATGTTTGGGATGGATCCAAAGGATAAGCGGATTGGTATTGGATTCTTTGATTTGGGAAGCACCAACCGGACCGAGCTTTTTCATGCATGGCCAGATGTATATGGGATCTCGCAATTACCTTACATACAAGCGGCGTTACCCGTGTTTCTTATGCATCTACGGGTAAATATCATCATGTCATTCCCATGTTCTCTACAAAGTGCTAATACCTAGATAAAAAAGGTTATTACAGGATTTGACCCCTATGTCAACAGGACAATCCCAACAGGGCCGACGCTCATTACCAAAGAAAACGTTGAAGCACTAGCCGCCAAGGATGGATCAAGGTTCTTGTCAACCCCTGATAACGATAACACCACCATTGGCACTGTGATCCCTGACGTCCAAGGTGACACTTATCAATCGAATGTCATTGCCGGCATGACCGAGCTTGCCAGAAGATTAGGTTGGAAGATCCAATCATCACGCGAGGTAATTTTCTATAACAATAAAACCTTTTATTCGATGCTGATATCTATTTGGTGTAGGATGGGACTTATGGATATCCAGATTCGCTCAAGCTACATATGAAACAATTTGCTGACGCTGGTGTGAATGGCATCGTTTTACAATCAAGCGACGTCTCGGTGGTGAATTATGCACGCAACTTGAGCCAACAGCACTCGATTCCATTGACTGTATTTGGTACCTTTTACGAGAATCCCGTCAGCGGCATTGTGGATGAGATAACGTAGGTGGACATGTTTTTATGCAAACATCAATCATCTCATCACCATCATTCGTTGACGATTCAACATAGATCCATGGTCAATTCGATTTCCTTCAACATGACTACCCTCACTCACAGCATAGCCGGTGTCATGGTCAAAGACAACTTAAAGACCCCAACTTGCTTTCAAACGCATACACGAACGCAAGACGACTTTTTTTGCGCCCTACTCTACGACATGTACCAACAAGCCCATGGCAACACCTCATCGTTACCAAGCAAGGACAACTTTATTCATTCATTGAACCTGACAACATCCACGACCATGGAAGTCGAATTTGAGACCATCAATTCCACACTTCGTGCAAAGGGCTATATTCCGGATGCTTATATAACGCTTTCAGAGTACATTTTCAATGTCATGGACTATGTAAGTGATGTGCGTTTGCAACCAACACTTACATGATATTAATGACGTGCTGCTATTGTTGTAGAGCATCCTTCGAGGCATGATGTATAATGGTAGTGCTATCTACATTGCCGATTCCTTGTTGGATCAAAAGGAAGCTTTTTTAAATGGACGAGCAACCAGAGTATGGTGAGTAGTAGTACCAACAGCCTTATCACCTTATGAAATGCTAAATAAGATTACCATTAGGCATCTCAACATGTATGCAATGGGCTATCTTTCTATCCTCGACATCCTTCTAGCTCGATCTTCTCAGTATCGTCCATGGCGTGTCGTTCCCTTGGATACACCCATTGTGGATACAATCTGCCCAGCTGGGACGTACTACTTTGAAGCTGCCAATTTCCCATTTTGCTATGATGAGAACCACACGGCCATTATTCCAGGAATGCAATGTCTACTTTGTGAACCGAATACTTTTAATGATGTACCAAACCAGCCTGCATGTACCCAATGCCCAGTGGGTGAATTTTCAGCGCAAGGTGCTACACAGTGCAAGTCATGCAACGATGATCCAGCAGCTGGTGACAATGCTTATTGTGTTGGCTATCTGGCAGACCAACAACATCGAGCAAGAAAGACCTACATTGCTGTCTTTGTGCCTCTTTCTATAGTGATCTTTTTGGTATTGGTGTCATTGTGCACATGGTATTGTTGGCGTCGACAAAAGAAGCGTAAATTGATACGCAACCAGGAACCTGAAAACGTATGGCTCTTGTCCTATGATGAACTTATGCGCCCCTCAATGCAACATTTGTCGTCTGTGCCATCCCCTTCGCTCCATTTATCGGGTGGTACGGGCACATCACCCACAATAGGCCCTTTGGTTGCAGCTCCTGTGAGATGGTCCAATGGAAGCGAGAGACAATTCATGTTGCCACCGCATAGCGATATCAACACTACTACCACACCACGAGAGCAACAAGAAAAGCAGCAGCAGCAGCAGCAGCGAAATGAGAATCGAGATTCATTGAATCCCAATGATCCCGCTTTGTTGGCTGGATTTCCTTCAGCATCCATACCTCACAATGATGTCTCTGAAGATGAAACAATGACTGTGCCTGTCAAAGAAAGACTAAGCAAGGATCAAAAAGATGATGACAATCAATCAAATCATCCAAATGATGAGGATCAGGATTATTTTACGGCAACCTCGCCACAAGAAAGTTCTCGGCAAGTGTATATACCCTCAATCATCAATAGTACGTATCTTTCTAATGGCCATGTAGATTGCTCTTCTATCCAGGAAAACAGCCAAAGCCATTACGTCGTATCATTGGATTCCAGTAGGTTTTCTTTTTATACACCATTGCTTCATTAAAGATGGCTAACAACATCCTACCTATCCTAGTCGCAACTTGCCTGTCTTTGTCAAGCAAATTGGTTTCAAGCGATTGCATATTGATGCGGTTGCTCAACACGAATTATCTCTGATGAAGGTTGCAAGGCATCCGAAATTGGTGGAGTTTATTGGTTTATGTCTTGAACCCGAAGGAACATTCATCGTGGAAGGTACAACTTTAAAGGGACTCTTGTCATTATGAAACTCATGCAGCTCATACCTTTTGTAGAATATTGCAGCAAGGGCACGTTGTATGATGTTGTCAACAATCCTGATATCGGCCTTACATGGATCTTTAAGTTTTCATTGATCAACGATTTGCTTGAAGGTATTCTTTGGTTTACCAAACCTAGCTTTGATTCATGGTTGCTGATTTCTGATATAGGAATGGAGTTTTTGCACCGCTCCAAATTCATGTTTCACGGCTGTCTTACATCGCAATCATGCTTTATTACCGGACGATGGGAACTCAAGATTAGCGATTATGGGCTTGACAAGGTGCGACAATCTCAATATGACCCAACCTTGATGCATTCATTAGGAAAGCAATTTCCACAGCTTTCCAGGACTTCCCGCATCTTGCCAAATCACCTCCCAGGAACCACCCATAAACAAGATACCCAGCCCATGATCATTGTTCCTCACAATGAAAACCTCTTGTGGCTCGCACCCGAATCCGTGGTGTGTGATGATTCCAATGTATGCTTGACAAAACCAAGTCGAAGAGCGGATGCTTACAGGTAAAAGTTGGTTTTGGAAAGAATTTGGGGCGTATACTGATTCTTTTAAAAAGTGTTGGTGTGATCATCAATGAAATTGTATCAAGACAGCAGCCATTCAAGAAACAACTTGAGGACATGTCCGTCAATGAGGTCTTTGCTCATGTCGAAAAAGATTACTTGTTGCCGGACATGGCCCCTTCAGACGCAGATGAATACACAGCCAAGATGAACATGATTATTGCCGAATGCTTTCGACGTGATCCTGCTGCTCGGCCATCCATGACCATGCTAAGGGTAAGTGAATGCGAGAAATCTTGATGTATCCCTCCTTCTCTAATTGGATACGATGATGCTACCACTAGAATCGTATCAAGTCAATCGATCCCCATTTGACAAGTGCCAATAATAACGTGGTGGATAATTTGGCTACTTTGGTAAGACAACTATTCTTTTGGTGGGGGGGTCTATGTACGTGATCTCACATGGTGAACATAGCTTGAGCAATATGCAAATGACATGGAAAATCTTGTCCGGCAACGTACAGCCAATCTGCAACAGCGAACTTTGGAGCTTGAGGAAGAAAAAGCAAGAACCCAAAATTTGCTTGAAGGCAAGTAGGCTTAAATAAGGATAGAGTTGTTGCATTCATGCTAACGTCGTCGCACTATTTAGATCTCAAGGAAGCAAAAGAGGTAGCTGAAGCAGCAGCAGCGTCAAAGCAAAACTTTTTGGCCAACATGTCTCATGGTAACTCTAACCTTTTACTAAGCGTACGTAGTACGTAGTACGGTGCTCATGCTACTATTGTTTTTTAGAAATCCGCACGCCCATGAATGCGGTGATTGGCATGTCACGTATCTTGATGGAGAGCAACTTGCCAGCTGATTTGCATGATTGTGCTGAAACTATTGAATCATCAGGTATTGAAAGGTTGAGGGGTAAATGGACTTTATCGCTAACAAGGGAACATCCCACTGTTAGGCAATCACTTGATGGCCATCATTGACGATATTCTTGACTATTCAAAGATTGATTCTGGCAAACTTAGCTTGGAACATCGTCGTCTTGACTTGGTAAGCGTGAAAGAATGATGATGTACAACAGCTATTAATGTCGTCGCTATTGTAGACGTATGTTGTGGAAAGCGCCCTTAAGCTTGTATCACCCAATTTCTTGGACAAGGGGATTATCTTGTGGTATACCATTGAAGGCGATGTTGCGACATCTGTTTACGGTGATGTAGTACGTTTACGTCAAGTTTTGCTTAATCTGTAAGTATCCACGCCATGATGAAAAGTGATCTATTATGCTTATTTGTTCTTTTCTAAAGGCTATCCAATGCATTGAAGTTCACAAGTGAAGGTCATGTTTGCGTTTGTGTGAAGCGACTTGCCGAGTCTCCTGATTCTTCTGATGCCTATTGGTATGAAAGCAGCGACAATGAGAACTCGGAGCCAGGATGTCAGTTTTCAGATGGTACAAGTGATGTGAGTCCCACGCGTATAGAAACGTTGCAAGTGGCCGTCAAGGATACAGGTGTTGGAATTCGACCCGAGAAAACAGGTGGTCTTTTCCAAACATTTTCTCAAGTCGATGCTTCCACCACACGTAATTATGGAGGCACAGGTCAGTAGCCATGGTCATCTTTCAAAGCATTTTCTGACAAAGAAGATACATGTAGGTCTTGGCCTTGCTATTAGTCGACGGCTTTGTCGAATGATGGGTGGTGATATGGTAAGAAGAAATCAACAGCTCATCAACAATAACAACATGCTCATTGTTTCCCTTTATTCTAGTGGGTCGAATCCGAATATGGCAAAGGATCCACTTTTTATTTTCGAGTACTGTTACGGGAGCAAAGCTCGACACCTACGTATGCCATCCAAAACCGATTTGATGATATTGCACGACTATGCTCCTATTGCTTGGTTATTACCGATTCTGTGAGTCAACAGCAATGTTGGTATCATCTCCTCACAAGGACAACTATCCAACGCGTGGAGACGTTATCATTTGCTGATGCAGAGGAGCTACTAAAGCATGATCGGCCCGACGTTATCATTATCGATGAGGAATACGAAATAGTCCCAGCTGTTGATGAGACCCAAGCAACCAGTAGCAAGATTGTACTTGATGCATTACGTGCGCGCAATCCATCCATTGTATCCATCCCAGCGCTTTATGTCAGTGACGCTCGTCGACGCGATAAGGTTGAAACATCTTACACTACAGCGCCTATGCTCTTGCCTACCAAATCCTTGGCGATTGATTCACCACGTGATGAGCGTCGTAATCCGTTTGACGATACTACCACTACGACTACGGCTGATACGACTGGTATAACACGATTCATTATCAAGCCATGGAAAAACTCCAAGCTCTTTGCTGTGCTATTGGATTTGCTTGAGCACAAGGATGATACTGAAACAATGGCAGTTGAATCACCTTCAGCTGAATCTTCAAACACTACCACAACGGCCCATGAGCCATTGTCGGGATCCAAGGTTTCAGCAGCAACCGAAAACACACTTCGCATCAAACGTCGTGGTCGATCCAATACGACAGCTAGTAGTATTTCAAGCCAATCATCTACGAGCTCTGCAGTGCCGCTCTTATCTGAAATTGCAAGTGATATACGTTCCTTGTTAGTGGATGACAACCCGGTGAATCAAAAAGTCGTGGCTCGCATGCTATCACGATTGGGCATCAAGCCTGAAGTGGCACAAAATGGCAAGGAAGCATGTGACAAGATTGAAGCTTCGAGGAAAAAAGGCGAACCCATTGATTTGGTGTTTATGGATATTTGGATGCCGGAAATGAATGGACTTGAAGCGGCAGAGACGATACGTAAAAGCTTGGCTGATTCCTCATTACACCCATACATTATTGCTATGACAGCTTGTGTCATGCCTGGGGATCGCGAGAAATGCATTGCTGCAGGTAAGGATTGTTGTTGACAACATTTTATTTGATGCTGGTAAATCTTATTTTCATGTGCGTATTAGGTATGAATGGCTATGTGAGTAAACCTGTACGCAAGGACGAACTTGAAGCCTCGATCCACACATATACCCAGATTCTGGTCAAGGAAATGCACATGTTTGAGTCAGAGAGTGATTCGGATGATGATGATGATCGCACACCAACACCCTCCTCTCCCTGTTCCCCTGCTCTTCTTCCTTCAGTCACCATCACATCAGAAGATACGGATCATATCCCATAGAGTAGTTAATGATAAAATAAAATGATGTCGGAGGATAATATCTGGCATCGCGTCAGGAACGCGTCCTTGTAAATCGCGCGCGATTCAATGTGGAGTGCGTATTTTTTTACAGCGGCGCGTCATGGAAGTTCTTGCTTGCAATACATACACACACATACACACCCTTCCTCAACCTCAATGCAAAACGACGAATACTACGACATTGACTCCATTCTAGCCGACAGCATTGTAAGAGTGATTGAATGCCTTTAATGTCACTACATGCTAACGAAGGACGATCGTATAGAAAATACCCTGCATTTTCCTTCATGACCTTGAAGCATCGGTCAACCTTACTGGCGATGGCAGTGAGGCAAGTGTATACATCACGACTTGGGGGAATGGGTGGGGGGCACTCTTGGGACGAGGTGGGTAGGGGGCTTATTGTATTATCCATTGTAGGTGACCCGCAATACACGTATAGAGCTTCCATTCTGGTTGGCCAAACCCTTAGCAACGTTCACACTTCCTAACAGCGAGTAAGTGTCACGAAAATGGGTCGCGTGCATGCACGTGGCGCGTGTCGTTGATTGTGTGTGGCTGGATCTTGTGTAATGTGGTGTGTATGTTAACATCCGACCGCTTGATTGAATGACAGCTTTATTATCAAACTTGAGATACCTCGGCCATTTGGTAATCGTGTACGCAATAATCTGGACGCAAGCCCAACAGCAGTCGATTTCCGTTTATTATGTCCATACTTTTATGTCTTTGGTAAAAAGCTGGTGAATCTTATTGAAGATGGAAGGTTACCGGGTATTTTGGAAAAGGTAAAACCATACACACACACATACACGGCCTTTTGTTCCGGTCGACTGATCCTTATTTAATTTGGTTAGACGTTCAAGACAAGACTAAAGGAGATTATGGATTACACACAAACGGGATCTACCACCGTGAATCAAGACTTTTTACAAAAGCTGGATGAAACTGAAAAAGAATGTAAGTGATTTGGGATCAATGGCTTTTTATTGGAGGGGGGGAAAGGATTCTTATTAACAAGACCTATGGATAGTATTCAAGGCAGGTCAAGAAAGCTCCACACAGCTCAAACAATGGCGAAATCGTGCCCTGGGAAGGTTAAAAGCAGTAGACATCACAGCTAGACAAATATGATACATACAATAAACCCGTTGGATACCGCATGCATGCATTCATCATTGTGTGATCTGGGTAATAGGTAAAAGATCAATGTCTGCCTTGTTGTCCGTGATTAGATAATACAAGCCCATAGCAGACGTGATCCGCGTCATTTCCTTGTCCTCGGGTTAAAGGATGTCTGTATTGTCATCCGGGGTTGAGTTCGGTGATGGATGTACTCTTTTGCCGCCGCTATGAATAATTTATCCATTCAACAATGGCAACGTGACGCATGTTGAATAAGCAATAGGACACATCATTGAATAAAGAAAGGTAGCATTATGAACATTGTTTAGCAGAAAAAAAAGGATGTCTCTTGTTTGGGAGTGAGTCAACAACAACCATGCACTCACTGTTACGCACAGATGTGGAGCGGGGAATAGAACCCTGCTTGGCAACAAAACGAGTATGAGCATATATATACATATTACAGTGCACACGCACCCTACTTTCTTCTTATCTCTCTCTCTCTCTCTCTCAGCAACACAACCCCACTGTTTCAACCATTGCCATCATGGCCGAACCCAAATTGTGCTTACGCACATACAGGCCGACCGATCGTGACCATGTCGACTTTTTATTCTACAGCACCTACTTTGCTCTTGTTCCCCAAGGTGTCAAACGAAAGCTTGCTGCTCCCATGACATGGGTCATTGGTGTGGGGATCTATGCCTACTTGCTAGCCATTGTGCCCATTCTGCTGGAGGGTATGGGTCTACCTGCATGGAGTGGCATCGTACTACGCGTCTTTTTCACTATCGCTTGGGTGTTGGTTGGCTTTGCGGCACTCTTTTTATACACGGATCGATTTGAAATGGTGGAACGAGTCGAAGCAGCACGACAAAACGACATGCTTGATCCAGAAGTGTCTTATCTCAATTACATAAAGTATGAAAAGGTGGTGTCGGATGAAGAAAATGACAACGACGGCGACAATGATGCAGCATCATGTTCCGACAATGGCAACAAAAAAAAGAAACGAGTGACATTCGACAAGGATACCAAGCCCGCCACTGAACTTGTAAGAGAGAAGAGGAAGGATAAGACGCCATCTCATTTTTGGGTGCTCGAAGTGGATGGTGTACCCTGTGGTATGGTGGGATTACAATGTCTCAAGGAACGTGTCATGGATCAACGTCCAACACCGGGACCAGGTTGGCAACGCATCATCTCTTTGCTTTGTAATCGATATGGCCGTCCAAATCCATTCCAAGAATTACCTCCTCGTGTCTATCAAGAACCCCATCCTCTCAACACTGCCACCCTCACACGCCTTGCCGTGAAATATGAATTGCAAAACTGCGGCTTGTCCACCGTCATGATTACACGTGCTATGGAATGGGCGGATGAACATGGTATCCAAACAGTAAATGCTGTCACCAACGAATGCCAGGAAACGGCCGCTGCTATCTTGAAGGAACGCCATGATTTCAAAATGGTCAAAAAGGTCAGCACTGGATGGTTTGGACAATATGACAAGTATTGGGAATGCAATGTCAAGGATTGGAAGGAACAACAAAGGTTGAAGCAACAACAAGAACAAAACGTACCACAGCAAGAAGACGAACAAACATAAAAGCATACACAGCAGTAGTCGTAGTCGTAGTCGTAGTAGTTTTACAACATCACCACCACCATCATTATCCATTTGTATCATCCTATTCTTTAAATTGATGTATTGGTCACTTCCAGTCAACAATGAATACCCTTGTTTGCCTCTAAACTACATGCATCTGTCCAGCTATGTGAAAGGCACACCCATTGCTTTTTTTTTTGTTTTACGTTCGATTGTAACTTGATATACTATGTGATGTAACTGGTTACAATGTCGATCACAAAATGTATTCTTAACATGTACATGTTGTTACTTTGATACTTGTTTTATCGTACACCACGCGTTTTAGCATTTGCATATTATACAAATCCAACGTCTATTATCACATTAGGTATATGAGTAATGCAAAAAGATGATAATAGAATGACTGCATGCACTTTTGAAGTATAAAAAAAAGAAGCGACATCAAGATCACGTGACCGTGAGTGTCGTAGGTCATGTGACCACGTGACCTAGCTTTTGCTCGTTCCTT
>NW_026695466.1:0-30938 GCF_029851405.1 Lichtheimia ornata | reverse complement strand
ACAATGATCAGGGGAAAGGATTGCATTGAAAAGAAAAAAGCCAAGGGCAGAGGTATCATCAATGTGATGGCGTGCTCATGTCGCGTGTTACGCGCAGAAATGATAAAAGGCGACCCCCCGTTCCGCAGCACCCTTTTTCCCCATCTTCTTCTCGTTAATTTCGCGCAAACGCATACACACCCATACACGCTCATTTGGTAAGTGGACAGCTTATAGCATTCATCTAATGCCATCTCATTCGTATGTACTTCTTGTAGCTATCTTCAGACCTATTTGCTTGCTTGCTTCTTCTCCTCCTCGTCTTCCACTTCGTTATCATCAGTAAGTGCATGTTTTATTCATCATGTAATAGCATTTTCTTACATTCTTTCTATAGAGATTAACATCAAGGGTGACCGGCACGATCCTCCGTAATCCTCTGCTTGGCCCCAACTTTTCAACAGCTTTGTCTGCATTCCTTTGCCCGAACCCACCCGAGCACGGTAAGTACACTTCTTTTTCTGCTTTCATCTTGCTGAACTGACATCTTTTATTGTACATAGGTGAGGGGAGGGCACCCCGGGCGGTTCTTTTTTCTTTCTTTCTTTCTTTCTTTCTTTGTTCTTTGTTCTTCTTCTTTCCCTCTTTCTCTCCTTCCTTGTTCCCCTTTCTCTCGTTCCCCTTTTTCTTTCTTTTTTCTGCCGCCTGGGAAATCTTGATGGTAAGTTTATACGACGATGTGATGATACATTCCAATACTAATGATGTCTTCCATTTACATTGACTTTGCTGGGTGCCATCTTTTTGCCTTTGTACGATATCCACCTCTCGCTATTATCCTTCCATTTCATCCTTTTCCTTTGTACTATAATCCTTTATCCCAAATTTGTAAATTACTCTATTTTTTAATATTATAAAGATAATGGGAGGTTTATACTAATGATTGCTGTTCTACGGAGACCACAATAGGCCTTACTCTTTGATGTATAGCCATTTGTTCTTGCACTCGTACTGAATGAACCAAACGTGCGTATTCGGGCTTGTTCTTCACATGATCTAATGGATGAGAATCAATAAAGCAACACTATCATTGAGAACCCCTCCTTTCTTTCTATATTACCTATAGATGCAAGTGATCCATCAATACCATAAATCCGTGTAATGAATGAGCAAGCGCGTTCACTAAGCAAAACAAAGTTCCTTCCCAAAGCGAGGTCTGGCTTGATAGATCCATCCATAGCAAGTAAATTGCCATTTGAAACTCGGCCTGGGATTTCAGATATACCTTGTATGTTGTAGCAGCAATATCCATGTATCAGTGTCACTATCACCAACGCCTATGACAGCCATAAATAGGCTTTACCTTTAAGGAAATCCACCCAAGAAGCAAACCATTCTTGATCAACAAGGTAACATCCATGGACTGATATCAAATTGGTGCTTGCATCGAGAGAAGGATTACGGAACCACATCCAAAATTGGTATTGTTCAGCTTCCCTTCGTTGTTGAATGAGTGCGGTCTTGTCGCCAGGTGGTTGCTCAGGTGAAATGTAAGTTCGCAATATCGATCGCACCATATACTGCTCTTTCCAAGGATCCTCCCATAAACCAAGCTAAGATGTCTTATCAATAAGCTTATTGATGTCCATATTCATATCCCAACCTTCTCCTTCTTACCGTTCTTGAGCATGAAGAGCACCATACTTCCATGAAATTGGGAACTGAGAGCCTTAGTACAACAGCATGAGTGCATTGGCGATTGGATAAACAATGTGGCGTGCCATCGCGGCATCCTTTGGATAAACGTATCATATATCAGTACAACGCGTTGCCTGGATACCGCTCACCATCTCCTCCTTCCTCTTTGTGTGTAATTACCTAGACAAATACCATATTCAAGACACGCCCATGATTGTTGGCCACAGCTGCAAGGCGTATCATGCTTGATGGCGGATGTTGCTCGTAAAAGTGAACAAGGACAATCGACGGCTTGCAAATGAGGACACGTCGTCATCAGGTCACCTGAAAAGCCTAATTCCTTCCATGACCCATAAGGCTGCTTGCACGTGATTCCAAATGTCCCAGCGAGGGATTGCCAAAGCTGCTCGTTATCTTCCAGTGTAATCAGGTTCCTCAATGTCGAAAGGAAGGTGCTGATCTGTACAGGTTCGACGTAATGTAGTATCCGTAGCATAATCTCGTTGGGAAGATCCAATAAACCCTTCATTGTGCAATCCACCAAAGTCGTCAAAGTGAAAGAGAAGTAAAAGTTGTTGTGGCAGTTGTTGTTTCAATAAACATTTAACCTTCACTGGCGTTGTCTTGACTTTCCACATGGTCGACGACGGGGGTATGAAAGCATGTTGATGCCAAAAGAAGGCACAAGGGCCTGTTCAATCCATTGTTTATATATACCTGGCCAACAAGCCTTGTCACTGCATACGTTCTATTCACAAATGATATAGGAACTCACCAATACCATATACAATCACGATAAAGCTGTGGTTGTGGTGTAGGTTGGAAAAAACAACATTGTTGGCGTACCATGTTTGCATTTTTCATGCATAACATTCCGCCAATGCTGCTGCCCCTAGGCCCGCTCGGATGAAATTATTCCTCCTCATCGCCGCTAATGTGAGTGGCTTCCCCGCGAATGAATGAACCATCCCTTTTCATCCATTGTTCCCTAAAGAAAGAGTTGAGTAATATGATTATTGATACCAACAATCGCCGTTTGTGTGTTCCCAGCTCTCGGTTAAAGATAAGTGCTCTTTGTTGGAAATAGCTTATCATATCCAGGTTGTGGGGCGCGGTGACATGGTAGCCGATCGAGGTGTGTAACCATCCATTGTGTGACACAATATGATTGGCTTCCGTGCCACAACTAAAGCAGCGACACCCAAGTGATCCTTGGCTTACCCTTTTCTTCGGTTTCTTTTGTTTTCCCCTCTCACTCCCTTTTCACATCATGCCAATCACAACAACCACCGATTTTAAACACTTGGCATCCATTATTGGTATTGCTACAGCAGCGACCATCAGCTTATTGGCTCTCAAATACAACAATCGAGCCATTTTCTATGAGCCACCCGAGGGCATCCCTATGATTGAAGGGCATCCACTGGTTGGAACGCTCTTGAGCCAGATTATTAATAAGGACCGTTCTCATGACATGGATTGTGAAGCATTCGAACGGCTAAACACGCTAACATTGTAAGGACAACAAAGCAATACAAAACACGTTATTGTCAAACGAAGCTCTAATGATTGTTATTGTTCTATTCTCAGTTCCGCTTCAGCAGCTGGTCTTCGACCTGCCGTCGTTACCATCAATCCGCTCAACATTGAACATTTCCTAAAAAGTACGTTGCATCATGAATAATGTCACTTTTGACTTTTGATACTCATCCAAGCCTATAGCCAACTTTGAAAACTACGTCAAAGGAGCAGATTTGGTGTAAGAGCACTTGTAACATTTATTGTTGGAATGACCCAGTCTAATATCACGTGAATGATTCTTATAGAGATGCCCTTGGTCATATGCTTGGTACGGGCATCTTCATCAGCAATGGTGAGCATTGGCGTATCGCTCGAAAAGCTGCATCCCATGTTTTCAACGTTGTCAATTTTCGCGACCATTTCACTGAGTAAGTGCTTAAGATTTATCTTCCTTGGCATCCGCTCATTGACTTTTATCATACAGCGTGTTCATCAAAGAGCTAAACATTATGTGTGATGGACCTTTTGACGAGAGAGCACAAAGTGGTGAACCCATTGACTTTCATGACACGATGTTCAAATTCACACTTGACACCTTTGTAATGTAGGTATCACGATGATGTGTGTGTGTGTTTTCTAAAAGGCCATTCATCACGGATGATGCTATCCATGTTGTAGGATCGCCTTCGATGTACAATTGAATACGCTCTCATCTCGAGGCACTATCGATTTTGCTGAAGCCTTTGATCGCTGTCAAGAAGATTGCTTGGATCGATTAATCAATCCCTTTATGCCTATTGTCGAAGCCATCAAGCGTATCACACCGGGTCAAAAAACAATAAAGCAACATCTCGAGGTGATTGACAATCTTGTTTATGGCATCATCCAAGAACGCAAACAACGTTTATCCAATGGCGAGAAGTTTAAGGATCTCTTGTCACGCTTCATGGATACCCAAAACGAAGATGGAAACCCACTAAGCGACAAGGAGCTTCGAGACACGGTGATCAACTTTTTACTTGCTGGTCGTGATACCACTGCTCAAGCGCTTTCGTGGACGTTCTATAATTTAATGCTGCATCCTCGAATCGAGAAGAAATTGCGGGATGAAATCAATGCCAATGTGCGTGATGAGCATGAATCAGATTCCCGTGCGCTCTATGAAGTTGTCAAGCACATGCCTTATGCTCATGCAGTGTATGTGTAACCTCATGCAGACACAAAAAAAGAGTTTTGAGAGCTGAGCTATGGTGATATGCATACATCGTAGGTTGTACGAAGTACTACGGCTCCATCCACCGGTGCCTGGCAACGTCAAGGTTGCCTTGGAAGATGATATTTGGCCTGATGGTACAAGAATACGTAAAGGAGATGCTGTTTGCTGGAGCCCATATGCACAGGGAAGAAGTACAGAGATATGGGGTCCTGATGCCAAACAATTGAGACCAGAAAGATGGATCAATGAGCAAGGAGAGTTACGTCGTGAATCTCAAGGCAAATTCCCAGTATTCCATGTAGGCCCACGTGTATGCCTTGGTAAGTGCAATCGATCATGTATATAATGTGTACGTCAATGGAATGCTAGTTTACTGAAATCCAATAATGCAATCTAGGTCAAAACCTAGCTACACTCGAAGCCATCGTAGCAATCATCTTTTTGCTAAGACGCTATAAATTTACCCTTGCGCCTAACCAGGATATCACCTATCGCACTGGCCTTACGATGCCCATGAAGAACGGTATGCAAGTCTTTGTGGAAAAGCTTGCATAGGTTATGATAGCAGTGTCGCTTGTATGATTATGTTTTGTTATCACGCTTCAATAAATATGAATACCTTCATTGTCCATGTGTCTGATTCTGCCTCGGCCTACCAAAGGAGTATTTGTACCATCATGTCGCTTTTCTTTTATGAGTCGAGGTGATAAACTCAACATGTAGGTTATATACTTCCTTTTCCTACTCAAGCTAGATCCAAGCATGCTCATCATGTACTCATAAAACATTGAGTCACAGCTCCTTCTTTCTTGCACAGAATGAATTAAGCTTACAATGAACCAAGTTTATTATGTAACATGCATTACGTATGTTGGGCATCATCACTCTCGAATTAATATCTTGTAATAGAAGCGCTCGAGGACCATCCCTACCTTTCGACTATCAGTAAGTGAGCTAGGACTCTGTGACAAAAGATTCTCGATACGATGATGTAAATGATCCAATCTCGCTTTCCAATCTTCAAGTTTCTATTCCCCCATTCAATCCGGAAACGAACCAAGTGTATTATGTTGATTCAATGAAAAAGTTGAAGAATAGCACATGGTAGTATGAATGTTTATCGAGTATGTATGATAAAGGAAGAGCATTGTAGATTTTGTAAGCTACGGGTGAATTACATCGAGTCAACAGGGGATAATTGTGCCATTCTATTCTTGGTTGCTGTCGTCGTAAACATCCTTCATCCATGATTGTAAAATAGCTGCTGCATGCATTAACTCGAGTACGCCAATATCATCCATCCATGGCTGTACAGCACCATTTGTCAATTCCATCCCATCCATCATCACCATCCTCAGCCGTATCCACGTGATTAGCTCCATCCTTCGTGCTGACGACGTGCCAAATATAAACAAGGAAACATTCATGACCTCTTTCTCATTACTGTACTTGATTGTATTCCTCCATCATAATCGATGCAAGTCCAATAAGAAAGTGCCCCTGTGAGTGCTGCTTCCTTTTCCATCCGGATGATGACCACTCACGTGCTTGGTCATTTTCTTTTGTTGCAACTCAACGAGGTGAAGATTGCTTGCATTGAGGTGTAGAACTTGATGGCTGATGGGGTATCATCCAAACTAGACATCACGTGGCGATGGGAACCAACCTTGTCAATATACCCAATTCCTTCCATCCCATGTCCCAAAGCAATAGAGTATGCAGATCCATATCCAAGTCGCATGTATTGAAAGCAAGTTGCTACACGTAAATAAAGCTGCTGCTATACAATGGCTATCTGCTGTTCACGTAACGAAGGCCTGCAAGGCAGGTTGCTGCAAGTAACTTGAGACAATGGAGTAAACACCTTGCTAATAGCAGCTGCTGTTGCATTTGGTCGTTACAGAAAGTGTGTAAGAGCGTGTGTTGTAGTAGAATGACAAGGTCGTGAAGGCTGTTACACTTGATCATCGTGGACGATTGTACACAAGAAGGTGTAGTGTCAAGGAAGGCGTGTGTTGTAGTAGATCGACAAGAAGGCTGTGTACACGCCATGGACTTGCCATTCAATCAAAGACAATCGGATCAAGAGAGTTGTAGGATTGACATGATGGGTTAAAGCAGCACAATCGTTCGCAGGTGGTAGTTGTACTTGAATGGGGCAACAGATGAGAAGGGGAGGAAAAGAGAAGTAGTAGGAAGCGGAAGAGCTGGAAATTAAGTAGATCTTCCTGATGCTTGGATGATACTTCTTTGTTTGAGTGCTGCTCAGTCAAATCCCCTCGAATCAAGGATGTTGAATGATGGGCATGCTGGGCTGGAGCAAGACAATCGTTCGTATGCATTGAATTGGGCAACAAAGGTGAATGGGAGGAATGGGCTGCTAGCTGGCGGTTTACAAATAACTTTGCAAAATGATTTCTCTGAAGTTGGATGATGTTTCTGTGTTTGAGCGTTTTTCAATCAAATCCTCTCCGATCAAGAAAGTTTAATGATGGAAATGATGGTCTGGAGCAGGGCAATCGTTCACATGCATTGGAATGAACCAAAGTCGGAAGTGGGATGAAATGGCTGTTATGGACTGTTAAACAGGATTGCAAGTATCATGCATTGACTCTTCTAGTCATGCATAATCAGCAGTGTTACACAAACACACACCTTTGCATTGGCTCTGTCAGGGACAAGCTGCTTGACAATGAACAAAGAACTCTTCTAACATAGCATCACGCTTATAGCATAGTTAAAACATAAAGACAGCCATATCTCAAGATTTCACAATGAAACTCGGGGTTTTGAATAGAGCAATGTGCTCGGCTTGGCCAACAGCACCTTGTGTGAAAGTTTTACGTTCAATGTCGCAAACAGCCCAAAAAATATTTTTTTGGTCGTCGTCGTCGAAGAGGTCGACCCTCAGATCCAGTTTGGCTGGTTGCGACATTGCGAAATCTGGGATTGGCAAGCTTGATCGTGAAACTTTCACCCAAGGTGCAGTTGGCCAAGCCGAGCACATTGCTCTAATAAAACCCCCACGTTTCATTGTAAATTTTGGAGATACAGGCACCTTTATGTTTGTAAGCGTGATGCTATATGAGAAGTGGTCTTTGTTCATTGTGAAGTAGCTGGACCCTGGCAGAGCAAAAGATGCAGAGGTACGTGTTTGTGTAACTGGGTTAAAAAGTTTGGACTTCAGGGACCATGCATGACAGGTACGCAACCCTCATTTTCAGGTCATACATTGGCAGTTAATAGCTACTTTTGTGCATTCCCAACCTTTGTGCATTCTATTGTAGGTGGACGATTCTCCTTCTCTAGACATTCATTTCCATGATTCAAGTAGCTTGATCCGAGCTGATTTGGTTGAGTTACGCTCACACAAGATTACATCGGTTGAGCTACATCGAGCGTGCTTTATGTCCAGAGTGATGTAATCTCTCTTTGACCGCAGCTCAGTCAAATCAGCTCGGATCAACCTACTTTAATCATGGAAATGAATGTCTGGAGCAGGGGCATCGTTCCCATGCAGTGGATCTCGCAACAATGATGATTGGACAAAGGTGGCCGTTAGCTAGCAATACATGCCTGTTCCTAGATGATCCATAAAGTAATTATACATTGACCCTTTCATTCATGCAAACGTAGCTGTGTTACACAACACGACCCTCTGCATCTTTTGCTCTGCCAGGGTCCACCTACTTGACAATGAACAAAGACCACTCTTCATATAGCATCACGCTTACAAACATAAAGGTGCCTATATCTCCAAACTTTACAATGAAACGTGGGGTTTTTATTAGAGCAATGGGCTCGGCTTGGCCAACAGCACCTTGTGTGAAAGTTTCACGTTCAATGTCGCAACTAGCCCAAAAAATACTTTTTTGGTCGTCGTCGTCGAAGAGGTCGACCCCCAGATCCAGTTTGGCTGGTAGCGACATTGCGAAATCTGGGATCGCCCACGATGAACTTCATACTTTGACACAAGATTCCTTTGACCCCGACAAGCACGTTGATCTATTCAAAACCCTACGTTTCATTGTAAAGTTTGGAGATACAGGCACCTTTATGTTCGTAAGCGTGATGCTATATGAAGAGTGGTCTTTGTTCATTGTCAAGTAGCTAGACCCTGACAGAGCAAAAGATGCAGTGGGCGCGTTTGTGGAACTTGAGTCATTCAGCACAGGCGATGCATGATTCTTGTACACTATTTAGGAATAGTTCAAATGCCAGCTAATAAAACCTAGTCCACCATTCTCCATTGTTGTCCAACCCAATGCATACGAATGATTGTCCTGCTCCAGCCCATCATCCCCATCCTTCAACTTTCTTGATCCAAGTGGATTTGGTTGAGTTACGCTCAAACACAGAAACATCATCCAATATCAGAAGAACCAAATTGGTAAGTTATTTGTAAACTGCCAGCTAATAACCCATTCCTCCCATTCACCTTTGTTGCCCAATTCAATGCATACGAACGATTGTCTTGCTCCAGCCCAGCATGCCCATCATTCAACATCCTTGATTCGAGGGGATTTGACTGAGCAGCACTCAAACAAAGAAGTATCATCCAAGCATCAGGAAGATCTACTTAATTTCCAGCTCTTCCACTTCCTACTACTTCTCTTTTCCTCCCCTTCTCATCTGTTGCCCCATTCAAGTACAACTACCACCTGCGAACGATTGTGCTGCTTCAACCCATCATGTCAATCCTACAACTCTCTTGATCCGATTGTCTTGATTGAATGGCAAGCCCATGGCGTGTACACAGCCTTCTTGTCGATCTACTACAACACACGCCTTCCTTGACACTACACCTTCTTGTGTACAATCGTCCACGACGATCAAGTGTAACAGCCTTCACGACCTTGTCATTCTACTACAACACACGCTCTTGCACACTTTCTGTAACGACCAAATGCAACAGCAGCTGCTATTAGCAAGGTGTTTACTCCATTGTCTCAAGTTACTTGCAGCAACCTGCCTTGCAGGCCTTCGTTACGTGAACAGCAGATAGCCATTGTATAGCAGCAGCTTTATTTACGTGTAGCAACTTGCTTTGGTACATACGGATTCCAATGGATGACACCATGTCAGTTATCAAGCACGCTGCAATACAAGCAATCTTCGCCTAGTTGGGCTGCGTTAGAAGATGATCAAGTAGGATTGACCAACGGCCAGCCGTATGGAAAAGGAAGCATGTCAGCAGCGATCACATGATGGCTTTAATGGATGGACTCGATCAAATACAGATATGGAGATTCCTGGAATGTTGCTTCGGTTACTTTGGCACATCGTCAGCAGGAAGGAAGGATCACATCATATGAACTCGACTGAGGATGATGATGGATTGGATTGGCATTGACGAGAGGGCTTTTATCTTCGACGAAGGATGGTTGATCGCTATGGATGGTATTGGAATGCTTGAGTCCAATCACGCTGCAGCTGTTTTGGGATCCTGGATGGCAGCGGCAGCAACCAAGATTACAACGACACAAGGACATCTTGACTCTATATGTGACGCATACCTTCACTTGGGCAAAGTTGTTTCTTTATGATATCCACTTGATAGATGCCCCCACCTTATGTCTTATTCTTCGATTTCCATTGAATGAAAATTGGATTATACATACTATCGGCTCATTTGTGCAGAATGTGGATCGCTTGATTGGTTTCTGGATTGAACGGGGGAATAGAAATTTGAATGTCGGATATGAGATTGGATCATTTTACATCCTTGTATACCAAAGTGGATAGGCGTCGGAATGTGATTTTGATAAAGAGCTTTGAGCACAGGCCATGCGGGATCGAATTGGATCAAATCAATGGTTGCTCGAAATCACTATAGACAATTGTGATGGCTTCATGAGGACAATGGATTCAAAAGTGGCCATGGAAAACGTGTGAGGTCTCGTATTTCATTTGTGCTCTCCAATGCAAAGTGTGAATGGTTAGTAGCACCACGCCAAGTCAAAGACTCTATCATCCGTTACGTGCGATGATTTACAAGGCTGGCATTATGGGGATCAATTGCAGCACCATATTAGCCTTTGATAGCAATATGAGATAGAGCGTATGCAGCAATAGATTCTGATCGGTTGTCAAGGTTGGTTTGGTCGTGCAACAGCATGACTCAAGGTGACACTGACAAATCCGATTCGTTCCCACAGGTGGGCAGCGCATGAAAGATACACCGCCCAATACTTATTTTCCAGGTCAACAACATCTCAGGCTTACAACATCGGCTACGTTCAAATCTGCTACCATGGCGAAAGCTATTGAGGAGTGATCTGATCGGCTTGATGATAGTAAATGGGAAATGAGCTTCAACATGCTGGCAAAGGTCACACGTATTTGCATCACAGCAACAACAGTAAGATGATCAATTCACCTACCATCCTCGCGTTATAAAACAACATTTTTATGTATGACCCAAATGTATGTGGTAAGCTTACTTAAATATGACTGAAATCGCAATTGCACTTGAGCTACATGAAAATGATCAGACGTATTCGGGTATCAAAGGCTTGATCTACCTATACAGAATCAAGAGCATCAAAAGCTTACGTACAATTTGTCGTTATTTAGTATGTTACACGTATACTGTGTGCATCAGTCAACGGGATTTACCGATTTCGGCGTTGAATTGCCCATCTACAGCCCCTGAAAGGCATCTCTCTTTTTCCCAGATCGGATAATTCACTTTTGCTTTTTTGTTCCTCCTTCCCAACCACTCTAAGTCATGGCCGAAGAAAAAGTCCAACATGAGGAAGAAGCAGTGGCTCCCTCTCCAAGCCATTTGGAAGATCCAGATACTTTCAAGCAGGTGGAACGCCGCCTGGTGCGCAAGATCGATTTGCGGTATGTAGGATGAATTTCATTGTATATGCTTACTGATGGTGGGAACGTAAATAGTATCATCCCTTGGGTCGCCATATTGTACTTGATGCTTAGTCTTGATCGAAACAATATCGGCAATGCACGGCTTGGAACATTGGAAGAGGATTTGCATCTTAGTGGCAACGACTATTACACTGCATTGACGATCTTTTTTGCTGGTAAGTTTTAGACGCAAAGGTGCAAATACTGCTGTGAGGCTAATGCGACATCAAAGGATATGTTATTTTTCACATCCCGTCGAATCTCATGGTGAAGAGGTAAAACTTACCAAGCACACACAACAATGGCAAATATGAACTTTTTTCTTTGTTGCAGATTGAAGCCATCCCGTTGGATTTCAGCTACGATGGTTCTATGGGGTGTCTGCTCCATTTGGTAAGCACCAATGGCTGTCTTCAAACTTTTTCTCGATCATGCATATTCACGCATCTCGCTATTTAGCCAAGCCGCTACAAACAATGCTGCAGGATTGATCGCATGTCGTTTCTGGTTGGGAGCATTCGAAACGGGTGTAGGACCATCAACACCATTGTATCTATCATTTTGGTACCAGCGTGAGGAGCTTGCATCAAGAGTATGATACATGGCTTTGGAAGTACAGGGTAAAGATGGATGGTTTATTGATGGCCTATTTAATAGGTAGCCCTTTACTTTGGCTCATCTACATTGGCAGGTGCCTTTTCAGGTGCCATCGCCTATGGAGTACTAGGTAATCTTGAAGGTGTACATGGCATAGCAGGTTGGAGGTAAGACTACATAGACAAAGACTGGGAGATTGGATTTGCTCATGAATGATGGTACACATTCTTTATAGATGGCTTTTCATTATCGAAGCTGCGCCAACGATTTTCCTCGGTCTCTTGAGCTTTGTGATGTTACCTGACTTGTAAGTGGATGCGATATTGGGATAAAGAATGTTGCCAAGTTGTTCAACGATGCATACTTTTTTTTGTTCTTTAGGCCCGAGACGGCTGGGAGATGGCTGACTAAGGATGAAAAAGCCGTAGCAGTGATGCGTACACAATCTAGCGGCAACACCGATGATAAGCCATTTGACAAGCACCAATTCATTTCAGCGTTAATCGACTATAAAAATTGGCTAGCAGGTAGCGTATACGAAGGCTCCTCATTGATTCAAGGTGAAGATGTGGATATAACCATGATTCTTGTGCATGTGCATAGTGATGATCTATGTTGGATTGAATGTCGCTCTCGCCAGCTATGCTGTCTTTGCCCCAACCATTATTCGTGATCTCGGTTTCAGTGCACTGAATGCTCAATTGCTCAGCATTCCACCGTATGCCGCTGCGTGCGTGCTAGTATTCGTAAGTACATCATTTATAATTGCTCAAGAGTCATGGCTAATGATTACTGGAAAAGCTTGTATCTTGGAATTCGGATCGCACCCTACAGCGTGGGTATCATATTATGGCCGTATCGTGCTTGGCAATCATTGGATACATTTTCCTTTTGGCAACTCTTAATGTTGGAGTGCGTTACGCTGGCGCTGTTTTGGTGGCATGTGGTGTATACCCCATCATTCCTCTGGTAAGTACAAACGGGTATACAATCGTAGTAGCGGGTTTATTCACACGTAATAGACCTTGTCGTGGGTATCCAACAATAATCTTGGGCACACAAAGCGTGGCGTGGCTATTGGCATGACAAGCATGATCGCACAGGTAACGATATCCAAATGACATGTTATGTAGCATTACTCATAAAATGAGTCGATTTATTACATGTAGTGCTTCAGTATGTTGGGAACCCAGGTAATTTACATGTAGATCACCCCTATGTATGTGTATGATGCTTACTTTGGATTCATAGATTTACAAGACCGAGGATAGCCCACGCTATATCAAAGGTCATGCAGTATGTTTGGTGTTCATGTGCCTAGCATTTATTGCAGCAGCATTGCTTCGTTTCTTGCTCAAGCGAGAGAATGATCGTCGCGACCGTGAATATGGTAAACCAGATTCGACTGATTTATCCGAAGTCCAAACCGGTGATCGCCTTTACGACAAGCATCCCAAATTCCGTTACGCTTTGTAAATACGTATTATGTGATATTATTGTAATCCCTAATTTCCCAAGCACAAAGTGCACAATATAGACCATCCGTCTTTGAAAAAAACAATGCATGTATTTTGATGTATAGTATGTGTATATGCCAATGTTCTATGCTTAATGTCGCTTTTGCTTTTTGGAAGGACGTGCGTTCTTTTCTCTCCTCTTTTCCTTGATCTTGCGTTGTTTGCGGATCTGTTCAGCATTCTTGAGCTCACTCTTAACGTTGCCATCCTGTGTACGCTTTTGAGAATTATCCGAATTGTGTCTGAAACGTCGTTGGCCATTTTGAGCAAATTGTTTTGCTGAAGAAAGCTCGATCTCTCCCGTGCGTGGAATAGATATCCGTTTCTTCCTTGCCCATTCATCGAATCGACCACTCTTGTAACTTGCTGAGATCAAAGCACCACTCTCGGTACGAATCAACTTTTTGTTGTCTGAACCAATACCCGAACCCTTTACGAATTTCTTCTTCTTGGCATCCCACCGAAGTGCGTTACGCCGGCTCTGATTCATGGCATCGTTATCATCACCAATCAAATCCAATTGGGCGCGACCCGCTTGTTCAATAAAGTTGCCATTGGTTTGCATAGAATAACCTTGCTCAGTATTGGCGTCCTTTTGTGTATAGTGGATATAGTATTCCTCATCACGATGACTCGTCTTTTTCTCTAGAATCATAGAAAGACGTTTGATAAGTAAATTGCCAATGTTAAAAAGGAGGGAATGATCATACCTTTCTTTGATGATTGCTTCTTCTCGCTTTCAGGAATCTTAAAGGTGGTCGCAAGCTCTTCTTCATCGGCTACATCTTCTCCTAAGTCTGTGGTCTTCTCTTGTGCACTTGGGATCGAATTCAGTTGCTCACGCTCAGCGTTGGCGGCCGCGATAGCTTGTTCCTTTGCTGCAGTGATTACACCTGTCATTGTTGCTCGTCGAGTTCGCATGATTGTTGTTGCTGCATCAATTTTTTTGGTGCCACGCTTTCCAACTTCAAAGATCGTCTATGTTTGCATAACGTAAATGCTTGATCCTTTATGGCAATGCATGAAGATTGTACTTACTTCAGCTGGGCGGAAACCAGAAATCATGTTGATCATATCTAACCGCTGTCGTTCACTCTCATCCATATTAGCCTCCGATACTATAATGAACATCAAATTAGTCTTTTTGCATGTTTTTAATTTAAAATCCACTTACCCAACAATGGATGTAAATCCTTCCATGCTTCCAATTTCATGATTTCCTTGGCACGGGTATAGCTTTCAGCAGCAGCTCTAGCCTTGGTACGAGTGTATAGCTTGTATGCATTGGATGCCGTTTTGTGCATGCCTTCCAAACTAGCATCACCAGAGACCCTTTGTCGTACCCAATCGATATCATCACCAAGTGCGTCTTTGGCAAACGAGCCGATCACCAAAGCAGATGTGTAGTCTTGCTGTTCCTTTTCCATTTGTCGATTGCCAACGATCAAGGGACGTGTCAAAAAGAGACCAAGGTCGACAACGTATGGAAGCTCTGCAGCGGTCACCAAAGAATAAGCCCAACCACGTCGACCAGCACGTGCAGCACGACCAACACGATGTACGAATACTTTTGATGAATTGCTGAAATCATAGTTGATGACGTTCTCCAAGATTGGAATATCGATACCACGTGCTGCAACATCCGTGACCACAAGCAGATTGGTGATGCCTTTACGGAAGCGATTGATCTGAATACTACGTGCTGATTGATCGAGCGAACCATATACGTAAGAGACTTGATATCCAAGAAGCTTCAAAAGATGGGCTAGATATTCAACATGGTGCTTTGTTGCGGCAAACAGAATGGTTTGTCGATCCTCTTCACTCGCTGACATGTGCTTCTTCTTTTTCTTGTCATCATCCACCTTTCCTTCCTTCGAGTTCTTCGTCTGCTTGGGCAACTTGATGACATGTCGTAAGAGATAAATCAATGCAGCCTCCTTTTCTGAATCCTTGACAGAGAAAAATGCCATCTACACATACACCATTGATTAGCCATGTCCTTTCTTTGATTACCATAGTAGTAATTACCTCCAAATCCTTACTGATTTTCGTATCAGCATCCAAACGAATCAGAGTAGGTTCCTGAAGACCGGCTTTGGCGAAATCAACAAGGATCTTTGGCAACGTAGCTGAAAAGAGCAATGTTTGGCGATTTTGTGGCAAACGGGATAAGATCTCATGCAATTGTACGGCGAAACCCATCTCGAATAAACGATCCGCTTCATCAAAGACGACGTATTCAACGGATCGTAAGTCCAAATCCATCTCGACAGCCAAGTGAAGTAATCGACCAGGAGTTGCAATAAGAATATCAGGGTTGCTGGCAATCATGCTGAATTGATCATCGAGGTTGTCACCACCCACCAAGACACAGCTTCGTAAATCAGTGTGTTTGCCGAGTTCCTTGCACACCTTTTGTGTCTGCATGGCCAATTCACGCGAAGGCGACAAGACCAAAGCTCGAGCACCCACCTTGGCCGAATGGGTCTTGAGACGTTCCAATAATGGGATCAAAAACGCTGCCGTTTTACCAGAACCAGTACGAGCCATGCCCACCACATCCTGGCCTTGAAGAACAAGAGGAATACATTTACGCTGAATAGGGGTCGGGACCTTGAAGCCTTTATGCAACACAGCCTTGAATACTTGATGGCTTAGACCTAGTAACAGAGATCGTGTGCGATCCTTTAGTATAGAGTAAATCTCGGCACACTTGCTTTCATTTACCCATCGATTGGAAACCACCCGACTTTTTGTTCTTGCGATTCGCGGCCATGTTCTCCTTGGCAATAAACTTTTCTTCTTCGGATAAATCATCTTCGCTGTCGCTCATGACAACCGGTTGCTTTGCCTTTGTTGGGGCTGCAGGCAATTCAGTCGGCTTGATCGACTGGAACATGTCGAATTCCATATCATTGTCGTCCATGTTGCTCCTTTGGGTCTGGTGGGTGAAAGATAAAGGTGAAGGTGAAGGAAGGGTCGCTTTGACATTGAACTTCAGCCACCACTTTTCGGTCTTCTCCCGCTCCAGCATTGACATCCAATCAGATTTTGTGTATCCATCAGACAATGGAAAATGCATTGATTGTGCCATCTCCTCTAAACTTAATAATGACAAAGTCTCTTTTTATTGTATAAGGTTATCATGATTTGGTTGGCTAATCAATGAGCTTTGCAAATGTCATAGTATTCTTTGAAAAGTAATCCGCAATGACCGAAAAGCCATCTTCTTCGTTATCAAGCTATTGATACACACAATTAGCTTCGTTATGGATACGCATAGAGAGAAGCATGAATACTTGCCTGATCGAAAAAGATATCGTGCCGATCAGCGTTGGCTTCTTGCGTACGTCGGATTTCAGAAATCATGCGATGCTGAATAGCACATTGTGGGCATTCTCGATCATTGTCTCCAAGACACCTATAGCAATAACATTAATGACTGACACAAGTAATGCTAATGACTATGCTACTTACCGTTGATGATACGAATGTCGGCAAAGGAAATGAACCGCTGGAAGATCAAGCATGCCATCACAACCCGTACACTTTTGCACTTGAAAGATTCGTGCACTAAATAGATAATGTTAGCCACTTTATCAAGGGATGCATCCCATGTTGTTTCTTTTACCTCGTTTGCAGCTCGTCAATTTCTTGTCTTCGCTTTTCAGTTTCTTCACGGTAGCTTGCTATCAGCTCTTCGTTCTATTATATACAAGCGTATAAGCATTCAAAATAAATTTGGTTCATTCAAAAGTAAACTTGCCTGGCTGAGTTCTTCACGTTCATGCTCGATCTTTTTGCCAATGTAACGCTTGATGAGACTGATGCTTGCTACGTCACTACGTGCGAGAGCCTGCACAACTTGGATCGGTGGAAGCAAGTCTTGTGAATCAATGTGATTAAGGACAGAGAGCAATTCCGGTGTTGACTTCGACAAGACTTCTGCATTGGACGAAAAGTAGGTGAGCACCATTGGGTATAGGGAGGAATCCTTGGGTCTATATACCATCTTTTTAGTCAACATGCAATGTTATCAAAGAAGAAGACTCACCCATATTTTCGCACGGCTTCAATGACACGATCCGTTTCCTCCTTATCAATCCAAAATTGCACAATGTCCGAGTACATGCCAGTCTTTTCATAGAGATATACAATGCCCTCATCAAATTGCTTCAGCTGACAAAGCACCAATGCTTGATTCGTATCGTAATCCACTGCTTGATCCTTGAGCAATGCCAAAGCCTTAACACGGAAGTTCTTGCGTCGCTTTTGCCTCTCCTCATCACTTAATTGTTCACGTGATCCAGTAGATGATTCCTGTGAAAGGGGGAATGGCTGTTCATCCATCAAGTACAATTCCAACAACGTGTTCCAGATGGCTTTGCGCTCTTCCTTCTCTTGATGTGAAAGTGTGGGCCCGGTGCTTGTGCCGTTGGGTTGATGTATTGTTTTATCCTCCCTGGTACTGTAGCTGCGAATGGATGCAGTGTCGTTGTTGTTTTTGTCATTCCCAGATGCCAAATGAGCCCATCGCTTCTCATATACGCTCTCAAGCAACACAACTAGGTAATTGGGTCGTTCAACAAATGCTGGCATAAAGATGCGTGCTGAAGGTGGGGAATACTTTAAGCTGCCCTTGTGTTGCTGCTGCTGCTTTTCATTGGTGTCAATGCTGGTATCACGATTTGTGCCACTGCTGTCGGATCGAATAGAGGCTGATTCATTGGCTGTGGCAAAGGGTAAAATGGAAAGGGTTTGCAAAGCTGAAGTATTGTTCTTGGCTGATGGTGTGGGTGATTGTACATGATCATCGGTATTTCTTGCTGAAAGTGTGCCGGTGCATAGCTCGACAAGGATTTCAGTTGTTTGATCCGGAAGATGAGTGAGCAGTGTTTTGCTGTATTTCTGAAGACTCTTATCTGCCTAGAAAAAGTAATCAAGATTAGCCAAGCATACGGTATCATGAATGCCTTCTGTTTTACCTCGTATGGTGATAGCTTGCGAATGTAGGCAAGCGCCTTGTCGTATTCTCTCATATCCTCAATCACAATGTCTAAATAGCTGTATGGTTGCTTAGTGAAGGAGCACAGTCAGCAGGGTTTATACGTACAGGTCATGCTCTTGGAATTTCTCTGCAAGGTATACAGCATGCTCATAATAGCCAGCTTGTCGACAAACGCTTATTGCGGTTTCAAGGTCAAAGTTCAAATCAGCATCGGTCTATCACATAAAGCTTGTTAGGTCCAATGTCGTTTGTGTTAATGTAAAGGGCTTACCTTGAGGAAATGATCGAGACGTGATACATCCTTGAGCTTGGTATAACAGTTCAATAGCAGTGTAGTATGGTCAGCATTGGCAAGGCCTTGGGAGTGAAGTTCTTGCAAATAATTGGTCAAGTTGTATATCCTTTGTGCGTCCAAAAACTAGTAGATAGTTGGTTAAAGATGCGAAGTTCCAGTTGAATCGTAGATCTCCCTACCTTTCTGATAACATAAGATGGTTCCAATTCCCCAATGGTGCGAATGTATTGATCAATGGCTCCATCATAATCCCCCTTGCTATAATAAAACAGGTGTGAGTACTCGACAATCCAAGGGCATGATAATCAAAATACATACGAATACAAATGATCTGCGTATTTCTTAAAGATCTCGGCAATGCTAGCGTCATCATACTTTTGTGAATGGGCCAAGTTGATCGCCAACACGTAAAGATTCAATTTGAACAATATCTCGAGCTTGGTGGGAGTGTCCTTCTCATCGAGGTGGTATATCTAGTGACTTTCTATCAGTACTTGACCCCCTCTTTTGATACTTTCTCGATTACTTACTTTGCCATCCGTTCCAACGATCCAAACAGAATTCCATTCGCAGAAGACACCCCGAATACCACCAACAAATGTTCCAAGGAATGCGATGAATTTGTTTGTTGTGTCGAAAATGGTGACTTTTGTAAGCTCGTTCAATGCACTGTTGCGTTTAGGGCTGAATGGTAATGAAGATCGGCTGGCAGACGATAATTGTGTTGATGTAGTGACGGGTGGAGAAACGATAACAAGATAATTGGATTTGAACCAAGTCATTGATGATTTGGGTGTATCATAGGCAAAGCATTGTCCTCGACCAGTAGAGTCATAAAAGTAGATTGCCTAGTCCCCAATGTTAATTTGGATCCCTTCGATATCACTACCGGTTACTATACCTCATCTCTGCCAACCACCATTTCCTGAGAATCACTCATCACGGCACATCCAAGCCCACATCCTTGTTCATCCAAAGTGGTCTATTTCCATGATATCATTAGCTGATTGTCTTAATCTTTGATTTGTTGTTACATACCACTGTAGGTTTGCTGGCTGTGGTATTGTATGACATGATGCTGCTTGTCGTCACAATGAAAAGAATCGTTGACTTTGTCTGCTCACGAAATCCAAGACCTAATGTTACAAGAATCAATATGCAATCCCTTATCCAAACACCACGTCCACATACCTGTAATTGGTTCCTCGCCTTCATAAATGACCTTTTGCTTGATCGTACGGTCCTTTGAGAGATCACCTCGGATATGAATGACTGCTCCACTTGCTAATCCAATGGCCATTTGAGACATGTTCTCGAGAACAGCAATGGTTGTAACCTGGGTCATTGTTAACATGGCTCATGCATGATATCGAGGAATGATCATTTTACGTACCGGATAAGGTTTTGCACCATGTTGTATTTTGATTGATCTGATGCATGTAGGCGTGATCGTCTCAGAGTCCCCATATTTCACAGAATCCATATCCCAGAATTTGGCAACGGGTGTTCCACCATCCTCCTCCTACAATGGAAAAAGTGGTCAATGACGAACCCCATTTTCCTGCGACAATCAATTCCCTCACAAAGACACCTACTCCGACTGTGATCAGGATGTTCTTTTGTTTGAGCTGCTTCAAATGGGTCACTCGGCCATCCTTGTATGCCAGGAAGGAATGTGTCTTGAAGTTGCGGTCGCACACATAAACTAAACCTGTCGAATGTGTTGCAAAAGGTTAAAGATTGATATGCGACGTGTTCGTTATCATGTTGCATGCTTGTTTTCAAAAATAAAAGGATATCTGCCAACGCAATTTGCCCACGGCCACTCGTCATAACCGAGATGTCTGGTTTCTATCACGTCCATGGGAGTAAATGTGAGCACGCATAAATCGGCCATGGAGAGCTCAAAAAGCCCATTTACGACGAAAAGGAAGAGATGAACTACCTCAAAGACAGCAGGTGACTTGCTCTTGTCGCTTGGGTCAAACGATTGCTGTCTGTCGAAGAAATTGAATTGCTTCCATTGAGCTGCTGTCATTCGTATGTGTGTGTGCGTGTGTGTGCGCGTGTATGAGTAAGGCTGAGAAAGAGAGGAAGAGAGAGAGGTAAAAGAAGCGCTGTTGGATCTCTTCTCCGCTGCTTTTCAAGTTGAACATTGGCGTGCGTTGTTTCCATCGTTTTATCACTTTTTTTTATCCACCATGCGCAACATAGACTATGGCACACAAATACCCGGGCTTTTAGTGATAGAAGATTTTGTTACCGAGGAAGAAGAGGTTGCCCTAGTTACTGAAGTTGATAGCAGGACATGGTGTGGTCTGGGTGTAAGGTAAGAAGATGATACTTGGATACGTTGTTGCATAGGCAACATGTAAGACTAAATACATTCATATCAGCCCCAATCCAGAGCTCAAACGAAGGACACAACAATATGGACATTTATTCAGCTATCGTTACAGGTGATCCTCCCTCCTTCTCTCTACCGATCAACCCAATGGCGATTGACCCCATTTGTAAACAGGAAAGTGTTGGAAAAGTATGGTCCCCTGCCAGCATTTACAGATACCGTGGTTACTCGCATAATGGAAAACAAGCTCATGCCCAAGGAACCTGATCATCTACTGGTGAATGAATACAATGCTGGCCAAGGCATTATGCCTCATACAGGTAAGTGTGTAACCAAGGCAACAAGGGACATCCATGATCTTGACGTTTTCTTTGTATATAGATGCACCTGCTCTGTTCGGTCCTGCCATCCTATCCTTGTCATTGTTATCAGCCTGTGTGATGAAGTTCACTCACGTGGAAACAGGAAATTCAGTAGACATCTTATTACGTACGTGCAATCATCTACAACAAATATCGAATACTTGTATGCTGATGCTTATAGGATTATAGCTCGCCGATCCATACTAGTAATGACAGGGGATGCTAGGTATCTTTATAAGCACTCGATCTCTAAAGATTTGGTGGAATCATCGAGCGAAGGAGTTACTGTACATAGAGATAGACGGGTTTCCTTCACATTTAGAGGTAAGTAGGTTTCTCATTATCCATAAGACCCAATCTCTAATTCGAGGCTAGAAATAATTGCCTGGGAAGTACCTCCAGAGGATCCTTCTTGTGGTTGCACTAAATCATGTAATAATAAATGAGAAGGTCGCCCATGAACAAAGAACATCGATACCGTTTATTTGATCGATCATGCCACTACATATGAAGTTTTATCCAAAACCACTAAGACTAAAACGCAGTCCACATCCATTCGTACAAATAAGGGGTATGTAGTATATATCCTCAGCTGCATTACTAATGGCATCATTGGCAATAACAAGGGTCGTCTTCGGGTGTAAAAACAAAGATAATATAATAGACATGGTAAATTTACAAGAGGCGGCTATTATGTGTAGTAGTAAGCATGGACATCTAATTGAGGAGATTTTGTATCTGCATAATACGGGAAGGTGAAGATGATGAGGATGATGATGGTATTGATGATGATGATAATGATGAACGCTGTTGTTGTTGTGATGACGAAGGTTGTGTGGTTGTGTTGGTGGGATTAACAGATGATGTTGGCGGTGGTGGCGGTGATGATGGTGATGGTGGTGCGTTGTCGCTAGTCATTTTCATGCGTATTTCTCGAGGCTCCTTCCTTCGTGATATGGCTGTTGTTGATCCTCGAGGAAAAGAGCCATCCTTGTATTTGGCCATATGAGCAGGATCGACTGTCCAATAACCGCCTTTCCCCCGTGAATGTGTGGCTCCATCCAATTCGCTCTTTGGGACCTTTTTGAAGCATTTGTTCAAGGACAAGTTGTGCCGTATCGTATTCTACATGATTTGCTTAATTTCCCGTTTGTTGATATACGTAAATGGGAGATGCTTCATTGTACCTGCCATCCAGTGTCATTAACATCATACAATGCCGGATATTTCTCCATGATCCACTGATAAATCTCGCGTAATGTCAACTTCTCATGATCAGATGCAAGAATGGCTTGTGCGATAAGGGATGAGTATGAGAACGGAGGTCGCCGTCGTCTTCGAGGCGGCTTCACCATATCAGGTGCAACAGGGATAAAGGATTCGGATACGATATGTTGTTTAAGCTGTTGTTGTTGGACATCGGAACGATATTGTTTGACTGAAGCAACAAGGTGCGGATGCCGTAATGCTACTGGAATGGGTGGGGGATATTCGACAATGGGGGAATGGGTCGTGGATTGTGTGCATGTAGTCGTCGTTGACACAACCATGTCGTCCAAGCCATGGCATTGAGTTGCTTTTTCTGCTTCAAGGTTGTTGTTGGTCGACATGTCAGACGAGAAACTTGTTGAACCAGCAGGCTGTGTCATTCACAATATGAAAGAGAAGAAAAAGAAAAGGCTCACAGCATAACAGACTCTGCGGGTGACGATAAGTTATTTAGTAAAGGGAAAAGGGTTATCTGAACTTGTCAACCATTGATACGGTATTTCAACCACCGAGCCTACCATTCGAGACATTATCTCCATGGACGTTTTCCATCCTGTTGCTAGGCAACTCTCACACACCCACCCCATCTTTGAACTTAATACAACCATATAAACCATGTTTTATTTTCCATATGCATATCCTTATTATGTGGATCAAGGTTGAGATGATGAGCTTGATGATTGTTGTTGCTGCAACGCATGTTGGATCATTGTATTGAGATCGCTTTGCTGTTGTTGTTGTTGTTGTTGACGTTGCTTGTTGACGGCATGGTAATTGGCAGCAGAAGCAATCAAAGGCAAAATTTCTGCAGGCAAGCTACTAAGCTGGGTGCCGATGGATTGCAATACGGCATAGACATCAGGTGGTAACGGTGCTGTGGTAGATAGAGAAGAATTGGAGCCAACGGGTGATGAAGATATGAATGATTGTTGGTGTGTTGGTGTTGATCCACTCGTAAAAGAATTATCAACAAAAGGTGCAAGTGGAGGGGATGATGAAGAAGAAGGAGTGAGTGATGGTAATCGACGTTGTCGTTTGCTTTGGGTAGCATTACTGCTGCTGGTGCTATTGCTATGCTGATGATGGCTGCTGTTGTTGGGTGCAATGTTGGCTGCACCAAGACTACGTCGATGATGATGATGTTGTTGTATTGCATCTGATGATTTAGTGTTGGTAGATTTGGCTTTTTGTTTTGCGCCATTGGCCGCACTGGCACTGGCACGATTGCGTTTCTTGATAACATCGGTCTTGAGACTTAGAGGTCGTACCACACCATGCAATTTCAGAAAAAGACCACAAGCGTTACACAAAGGCTGTCCTTGTGGATCACGACGCCAAAGTGGGGTGGTTGTCGTACTACAGTTGGAGCACTTTATCGCGTTGTTTTCTTTACTGCTTGATAGTTTACGCTGTTGTAGTGGTGTGGATGTCGATGTTGACGTCATACTTTGTCTGGTAATATCATTACTGCTAGTGTGATACTCCTGATGTTGCTTAGCTGGTGATGATGGGGAAGGATGTTGCTGCATAAAAGGTGGAGGTGATGGTGTTGGTGACATGCATGAAGGTTCCCCCACCGATCCTGTTGTCTGTTGTGGCTGCTGATTATTATAGAATAGGGCAAGTAAATCTTCAAAACTAAGGCTACCCGCGTGCACTTGTTCATGCGTCGAGGAGGAATACTCTTGAGATATTGGAGTCGAAGGCGAAGATGATCTTGGTGAAAACTCATGGTATGGTGAAGATGGTGAATACATTGTTTGATGCGTTAAGATATGTGGTTGTTGTTCATGAATGCTACTTGGCGCTGATCCTGCAGCAAAGGTAGGCTGTTGGTACAATGAATGAGTGAATGATTCTTGTAGAGTATATCCACTTGACATAGGTAAAGGTGAACGATGATCCAATGGCGTTTGTCTTGGTACTTCTTGAGATGTTGCAGCAGTGGTCATAAAATCATACGAAGGGATGGTGATACTTTTTTCGGTAGAAAGCTGCGACGATTGCTACAATCAAACATAGGTAAGTACACCACCCATACACCTTTATGCCACCTTAACTAATCCACGTACCATGTATTGATGCATAATATCAGCACGAGAGCTTCCTGTCACCATGACATTTTTGCGCTCATGCTCTTCTCGTAGAAAATCCATCATGTAAGGTGGTGCTGAAGATGACAACAAGCCAACTGTGTCATCAGGGGAGGGTGGATTCCCAGTGGATGATGTGCTAATGTCGATACTTGTTTGCGAGGTGGCAGGTGCTGGTTCAGGAGTGTCGTCGACAACCATAGCGTCGCCTTCATCGATATTATCATCCTTCTTTTTACTCTTTAGCGACATGGCCATCATTCGCCAAGTGAGATTCTCGAGACGTGAGCCGTTGGGTAGGGTATCTTTTGCCTTTGTGTACATGCGCCATACTTGACTCGCTAATGGATCCTTTTGTGTTTGGACTTCTTTACTAGTTGCACTTTTATCTGAAGAGGTGTTGGATGGAAATAAAGGATCGGATAAGATCTGGTCAGCAATGACTGCGACTTTGGTCTTGTCCTTTTGTGGCATATGTGGAAAGTGAGAAAAAGGGGAAAAGAGAGGAAAAGAAAGAAAAAGAAGGTACGTGTTGAAAAATAGTGAGCATGTGTGATCGGAAGGGAAGGTGCTGCTTCCTTTTTTTATATGTGCCAACACCCGAGTTTACAATAAAGGGCCGACTATCAGCTTACAAAGGAACACTGGCACATAGCTGACTGGGATCGCTGTAGGTTCAAACGCCGGACGACAGCTGTGGGGTTGCACAATGGGTAGCATTCGATGATAAGAAGCTGTCTATGGTTGTTTGAGGGTTGAGAAATGGTTACATTACACATAAGAGGCGGTCCGTGGTTGGTGAGTGGTGTGTGCGTGTGCGTGTGCAGATCAGCCCGATCGTTTCCGATAAAGATAACGAGCCAAGCAACCCGTGCACACCGTAATGATGATGCTGATCAAAGCATTCAACCATGGTGTGTGAATGAATGAATTTATATATGGTGATGCTATCGTTCTTATTGTCTTTGCTAGTGCTCTTTCTGGTAACCGATTGTGAACTTGCTTTGTTTTACTGTTATCTCCACGATTAGATGACCTGCGCTGTTTTATCAGTAAAGCTCCTTATCTCCCCAAACTAAGGTTAGTGTTACGACTATTCGGATATTCCGCTATTTGCATTTCTGGTCACATGCTACGCTTTCTTCACTCTTTGTCAATAATACACGAGACCCAAACACGTGGAAAATGTCTACAGAAAATGAGTTTTATACCATGCTTTGGGTGTCATTGTACTCCATGAAATTGTTCTTTATTGTCAATAAAGAGGGATAATTCATTGTCTTTTTATATAAACAAGGCTATGATGGCTGCATCAACATCGCTATTTTGAAGACGTTGTCATGGTATCCATTTGTCATTGAAACGCGCAACTACTAAATACGAAAGGACAACATTGTATATCCGATGGTTGACGTTTATGGAAACAAGAGCAATGATAAGATAACAAGCAAGTGTGTAAAGAAGAGTCATAATCACAGGGCGAAAGTTACAGAATAGAATAGTAGCGTGAATATCACAATGAACGGCTTTTGCTGTGCTGTGTCAAAGTCTCATTAGCACATAGGGAGGTTGGGTGCATAGTTGAAGTCTCTGTCACTACCACCTTGGTCGCAGCCTAAAATCAACACTGGAGGAACGCCGCTCTTGCTGCCTTTGCCTCTTCACCGATCCACAATGAGTCAATTGCAAAAAGCAGACCCCAACAAGCAACAATGGGAAGAATCCGTACGTGTCAGCTTCATCTGTCGATTGACCTTGGCTAAACAACCGATCGTGACTATAGGAATTCCCGATTGTTTGCGAGACTTGCCTTGGCGACAACCCTTACGTCCGCATGGTACTGCAATGCTCGATAGAAAAATGTTTTACAAGGGAAATCTGGGTACTGACTCGTTGTCTCTTGCTATAGACGAAGCAATCGTTTGGCAAAGAATGCAAGGTAAGGTGTTGATGCTGCATAGCCATTGTGTGTCTGACACGATCTTGTAGATTTGCTCGAGGCCGTTTACAGTGTTTCGTTGGCTCCCTGGCACCAATATGCGATACAAGAAGACCGAGATCTGCCAGATTTGTGCAAAGTTGAAGAACGTGTGTCAAACTTGTGTATTGGATCTACAATATGGTAAGGTGGTGTGAATGGCTTTAGGATTATCATCGTATGAATACGTTGTCTACTTTTGTCTAGGTCTTCCTGTCCAAGTTAGAGATGAAGCATTAAATATCCATTCCGAGGCTCCCAATTCTGATGTGAATCGACAATACTATGCACAAAACATTGCTGGCAAGGTATCAATCAAGGACGAAAATGAATCATTCCATGTCCATCCTTAACGTTTTAATGTTGTATTAGGGTGAAGATGAGAAGAACATGTATGATCCCAACAAGTTGACAGCATCTAGCCGTGAAGTTTTGCAGCGATTAGCCCGCAGCGAGCCTTATTACAAGCGTAATCGACCACACATTTGCTCCTTCTTTGTCAAAGGCGAATGTACACGTGGAAGCAATTGCCCTTATCGGTATGTGCCTCACCTTTATGGAAAATGATGGATAATTGACATTTCAATCCATTAGACACGAATTGCCAGGTGACCCTGAACTTGCACAGCAGAATATCAAGGATCGCTATTATGGTTCAAATGACCCTGTGGCCGCCAAAATCATGAGTCGAGTTCGCAGCGCGACATCTTCGTTGAACCCACCAGAGGATAAGACAGTGGTATGTAGCATGAAATGGATGATTTGGGCTTTGAGTTTATGGCATGGTAATAACGTGGCTCGCTTTATCATAGACTTCTCTATTTGTAACAGGCGTTGAGCAAACCATCACAGAGGCTGATTTGAGGTATGTATAATGCGATATGGATGGAATGGCAAAGTGAGTTTAATACATGGTGCTAGGGAACATTTTTCCACCTATGGTCAGCTTAAATCTGTAGTCGTTGTTCACAAATCCAAATGTGCATTCGTCAACTTTGCAACAAGAACAGCCGCTGAACTTGCAGCAGATCGAATTGCGGATGCTGGTTTGACATTGCAAGGACATCCATTACGAGTGACGTGGGGCAAAGCACGACCTCAGGGACCAAAATCTGACAAGAAAAAAAGCGGTAAGGATCATACATGGGTAAAAAGGGTCCTATACGAGAAGCAACAACTCATGGTCCCTTTTAGAAGCAGCATCATCAATCTCTTTGGGTGCAATGCAACCACCTGCTCCTCCATCAATCTCAGGATCCACTGCCAAGTACCCTAGCCAGGACCCAACTGCAAAAGGATCGAATGTGTAATTCCGATGACTCCATATTATACTTCCATATCATTATTTAAATGTGTCTTCCATTGTATCAAAGAAAAGGGCAAAAAGTAAATGCGATTATGACAGGATGTTTTGCTGTGAATAATGCCGTGTCTCGTTATGTGTGTAGTATTCAATGTAAAGAAAATGGGACAAGATGGAAATCCTTTAGGACTCTTGGATATCTTTATGTCTATGGATTGAGATGAAGATTGAAAATGATGATTTCTAGCTGCTTGACGGATGTCACAGCATCGTATTGCTTTTTAGGGCAACTCAGCGTTGCTAGATCACAACACCATATTGCTACATAGGGTAATTCAGTGTTGCTAGCTCACAACGACATCCTGCCAATTGAATTTGCCGCATCAATTTTTATCTGATGCGCTAGTAAACCCGAGACTTGACAGCTTGTTCGGTTTTTTGTTCTTGATGTTGAATGACATATACACAATGATGATGGATGGCAAGGGAACATGATTCGATATCAACACAAAGCGAGTACAAAAAGTTGTTTATAGTGATTGAATCTACTATGGCTGCTATTTGCATGATCTACATATGCCCGCTCAATTCTCGTTCAAGCTCGTCCACTTCCATGTGGTTCACTGGATGGTTGGCGACTGTTGATGCTGCTACGGATCCGCTAGCAGCAGCGGCATGTGGATCTTGCGCACCGCCATCCGTTGTCCGTGATTGTGCTGCAACTTGTTGGCTTCTCTCCAATGTTTCGCGATCCTGCGCTGACAGACTACGAACGTAAAAAGTGTGAATAATCGGTAAAACAGTCACTAGAAGCTTGTCAACCGATGTATACCTCTCCTTTCGTCGTAAGCTGACACTGGGTTGAGGCTGCAACAATCCTTGTTTGCTGGCTTTGAAGGACATGACTTCCTGGGCAATCATTTCTTTTGAGAGTTTGAGTAAAATGCAATACATTTTGCGCATAATGATAAAGACTTACTTCGCATGTCTTCGATTGATTCCACCACTTCAAATGAAAAGTCAAAGGTCTCGGTATGTACAGGCTGTCCATCCATGAATAAGATTACATCTCCAAGATGATATACCTTGAAACCTACCTCGTCATCCACGTCATGATAAGCACTAAGATATGGGTGTGCCAATGCTTCTTCCACAGTGATTCGCTTTGCAGGATCAAATTCAAGCAACTTGTTCAATAGATCAATGGCCAATGGGTTGGCTATTACAGCAAGTCACAGCATATTAGTTTGGATTTTTTAGTGCGAGAGGCTAACAATAGCGTACCTCTGGGATACAAGTTCTGGAACAAGATCTTTGGCATATGCGGCAAACTGCGAATATATACTTGGGCCTGTGTAACCAAAGTATGAGTAACACAAATCATTCCCTTTACATTGATCCTTCCGTTCCCTTTACCCTTTCACTGCCAACACGCCGTAAAGTTTCTTCATCAGGTGTACCAAGAATACCCAAGATTTGATTGAGTTGATCAACATCTAGATGCATCAAATGAGTAATGGCCCAAGATTGTATATGCATTGACTTACAGTCTCGGCCTTTGAAAAGGGGCTTTCCACCAAGCATCTCAGCAAAAATGCAACCAACCGACCACATGTCAACTACCAACAGGTCTCAATGTCAATATACACCACCAAATAAAAGGTAGGGAAAAAGTACTTACTCGCTTTTGTGTAGTTCTGGAAGCTCAACATGATTTCAGGTGCTCGATACCAGCGAGTGGCAACGTATTCCGTCATAAATCCAGCTGCATTGCTTTCAGGGTTCTCCGAATAACCACGAGCCAAGCCGAAATCACAAATCTATGATCAACAACAACCCCCCAAGTTAACCTTTTCCTTCGCTTACGTTTTTCAATCCATGATGATCCTTTACCTTCAATTCACAATCAGCATTGACCAGCAAGTTTCCTAGCAAATGGAATGTAAGACGAGTTGCCATGACACAAAGCAATTAATCGATGATCATTAATATACCTGGCTTCAAGTCCCGATGAAGAACCTGTCAAAAGATGTGAGCATCCATGGGGGCATAGGCGATGATACGATATGATGTACTCACATTTGCACTATGGATGTACTTCAATCCTCGGCAGATTTGATAAACAAAATACTGAAAGTGGGCATCGGTCAATGGTTGTCCAGAACGAATGATTTGATGTAAATCAGCCTCCATAAGCTCTTGCACCAAGTACCTGAAAGTATCCATGTTAAGCATCCCTTCATTACCATTGCATAATAAACAACCCTTACAGCTCGTTAAAGTCTTGAAGGTTGACGATATCCATGTCGATGATGGAGGTGATCTACAACAACCAAAGGATCGTTAGATCAAAGGAATACCATATGCCTTCAACTTTTACATACGTTCTCATGTCCGTTAAAGTGCTTAAGAAGCTTCACTTCACGTAAGGCACGTTTGGCAAGGATGTTCTTCTCAAAGATTCGGCAGACCTTTGATACAACAGCTTTTAATATTGAACTTTGGGCTTTGTAGGATCCATTCTTCTTACCTTCTTGATAGCTACTTGTTCACCTGATTCTGTATCTTTTGCTGCACTGTACAAGTAACGACACGTAGAGTGTGTGAGCAGGTTGAAAGAGGACGAAATGAGAGGAAGCAACGTACCAAACGACGCCGTAAGCGCCTTGACCCATTTCACGAAGGAATTGGTATTTGCGATCAACGATAAAGTGTTGGTTGATGACGGGGAATGATTGATAACCGTGCATGGCAAGGCAGCAGAGTGGAAGTTGTAAAGTTGTCGGGAAGAGAAACAAGCATTGCTCAGGTCCAACTCACGCTCACTGGTATCGGCATCCGCTCCATCACACATCCGTTTCCACCGCCCCCCACCCACCCAC